>NC_041739.1:28609516-28813364 GCF_004115215.2 Ornithorhynchus anatinus
CAACTCTGTAATATTGTACTCTCTCAAGCACTTAGTAAAGTGCTCTGCAAAGAGTAAGTTCTCAACGAATAAAATTAACTGACTGACTGATAGATACCTGGTCCCAATTTAGCAAAAAACTCAAGGCAGAGATGCTGAAATTCTGCCTCGCTTCTCCCTAGAAGCCTAGCTCCTTTTTTGTTCTCTATTCTTTCCTTAGATTTGGTTAGTCCAGCTATTAAAAGAATGGCAGCTCCTTCCTCTGTCAACAGAGTGCAAGTTTCCCAGTCCATCTGATCTTCCCTCAAAGGGCATCGAGTCTTAGGAAGAAATTGGAGACACCAGAAACCACGAAAATGGACAGAAGTGAAACTCGTGACCTGGGAGTGGAGGGATTATAGTGAGTGGGAATAACAAAGATGGGGAAAGAAGTTGTAAAAAGGAACAGAAGGATTTGCAAATTAAAGACGAATTTGGACAGAAGTGACCGCGACAGGCCAGAAGGAGTGAGGTCAGTCTGATGTCCGGGCAGGAATGAGCCTAGACTTTGAGCTCGTCGTGGGCAAGGAATGTGTCATTTATTGTTATACTGTACTCTGCCAAGCATTTAGTACAATGTTCTGCACATAGTAAGCTCTCGATAAGTACGATTGAAATGTGATTGAATGAATGTTGCAATGGCCACTTTCTGGCCACACAAGGCCCGTTGGGCCAATCCAAAGGCATGGAACATTTGATGCTGCTTCCAATAGCTCTCATGAAGGGACCGGTCACCCAGCTTTACGCCAGACAGCTTGATTTTCAGCAGTTCTCTCCCCAGTTCAATACAGATGCAGCACCAGATGCCTTTATGTCTGCTCTTCTTATTTCCAACACTCAAGTCTCCCTCCATCTGGGTTCCTACAGCTGAGTTTCAAGGCCCAGAAGGGGCACCCGTGTTCACCCGGAATGGAGAAGGGAACCCAGCGATTTGAAACAAGTAAGGAGTGGTTAGGGGGTTCACTCAGAGAAGCACTTGGTTTGGACGAACCTGGTGTATTTGCATAGAATGGTGCATATGATGCATCAAACTGCGTGCCCAGAGTAATGCAGGTGCGGCTCAATGTCCAGTGTTCTAGAGTGCCGACAGTGTCCACTCCGTCCTCAATTCCTGATCCACCATAAATGATAGGAGATCCAGGCTGTTGAAGGTCACAAAGCATATTAGGAGAGAAGAAGGGGACTCCTCTCCCTTCATCACCCCCCTCCCCCCCAAAAAAAAATTCACACACCCTTCTCGTGTGTCTCTAGCCTATCATAGCATCACTTTTGTTTTGGTCATAAAAACTCAAGAGGTGTCCGAGGTGGGAGCGCTCCCTCCTAATCCTGTATCAGTTGAGCGTCTCTCGGTAGACTTGCCTGGTTTTAAATATCATGGTTTAGAAAGCTCTAAGTCCATCATTTGCGATTTGGATCCTTTCCGATTGACGCCTGGATCAAAAGAAGCTTTAGAGTCTTTCCCGTTGTTATCGACCCATTGGAGACAGATCCGGAAACCAACACAAGATCCTGAAGCCGACACGCCTGGCTGTGATAACCTGGGATACGCGGGATTAAGGAGGATTCGACAAGAGACGGGGAGAATTATGTGCTGCTTGTAAATCCTGCGTCTCTCTTTGCAAGCATGTAATAGACTCAAAGAGGTGTATCACTCACAATTTCTTTCCATTCCTTTCATTTGTAACCTTAGGAGGAGAACGGCATTCATTAGTGAAACGGTTCAGCTCAAAGGGTTCTTTTCATCAGGCAGTGACTCACGTGGGTGTCTGCTTTTATCTCCTACAGATCGCTGCTGCCAAGGGGTGGGAAGACAAGGGTAGCCTCTGGAAGGAGCTTTTGTTTCAACAAAGGCAATTTTTCAAACCTACTTTGCAATGCTAATGTTTACAAGCATCCATAATTAGTTGGCTGGAGAATGAGCGCATTGGCAGAATATGGTTAATCGACTTCATTTAGGTCGTCCCTGTGTAGCGAAAATGAGCTTTTCCGATATACGTTTTGCCGCACCTAAATTTGGCACACGCGCGCATACAAAAAATGGTTTTGATTCCAGTGGGCAGGTGGGCCATTCAGATGGGCACATCCCATTTGTGGTGCTTTTGTGTGCCAAACACTGTACTAAGTGCTTGGATAGATATAAAATAATCAGAGCAGGCACAATCCCTGTCCCACATGGGGCTCACTTACAGCAAAGAGGCTTCAGAAAGGCCACAGTATCTTTGGCTAAAGGGTCTACTGCTTCCTAAACAAAGCACCTTTGATCCAGAGAAACAGTGTGCCTAGCAGATAGACTATACGTCTGGAAGTCAGAAGGGCCTGGGTTCTAATCCCGCCTCTGCCACATGTCAGCTATGTGACCTAGGGCAAGTCACTTCACTTCGTTACCTAATGGCGATTAAAAATGTGAGCCCCATGTGGGGCAGGGACTGTATCCAGCCCAATATGCGTGTACCTACCTGATCCTGGTAATTGAAACCAGGAAACTCAAAATAGGAACAGAGCACGAGCAGAGAAGCAGAAATCCTTGGTTTTATTGGTGCTGTTTCAGAAGGGCGCTATCCTCTGAGTATTTTGGTGAGAGCGATAACCATGATTTATTTGGAATTGGGTAGGATTAGTAACCTTGCTCATATCATACTGACTCATCGAAATGTTGGCTTAGTCGTTTTTAAAACTTTTTTTATTGTAAAGGTATTTCTCCTGATCTCTTCATTGTTCGCGTTTCAGCCGAAAATGTCACTGTGTCTGCTTCCCTAGCTAGTATCATCTTCTGATTAAATTGGATAAAAATAAGTACTTATAACACTTCAAGACTGCCTCCCTAGTACCCTTTATGTGTAATTCTAAGAGCTTCAATAGAAACACGGCTCCTTCTCTCTCTAGCTCAGATCCGAGGCCAAAGAGGTGAAACAGAATGGTGGCTCAAAAAGAACTAGGTGAAAGGGGGAACTGGGTCAGTTCTTAGCTCTGCTCCTTCTAAAGCGTCAGGTGGGTAGAACAAGGCTTTTTACACCTTACCATTGGCTTTAAAGCACTCAATCAGCTCGCTCCCTCCTACCTTACCTCACTGATTTCCTAATGCAACCCAGTGGTCCTGCCTCACTGCTCTAACTCCAACTTACTCACTGTACCTCACTCTTATCTAACTCGTCGCCAACCTCTCGCCCACATCCTCCCTCTGGCCAACTCCTTCGTACACCACAGACCACCACTCTCCCCAGCTTCAAAGCCCCCACCTTCAAAGCCTTATTAAAATCACATCTCCTCCAAGAGGCCTTCCCCGATTAAGGCCTCTTTTCCTCTATTCCCTCTCCCTTCTGTGTTCTTATGTACTTGGATCTGTACCCTTTAAGCACTTGATATTCACTCTCCATCAACCCCACAGCACTCTTCCCTATGCTGTCCCGTAGGGTCCTCCCAGGGATCTCTGAGAATTTGGGAGCTCATCATCTTTTATTTCAACAGCTCTGAGCTGGAGCACCCTCTCCTACAGAGTTGTCAAAGATGGCAGCTCACTGAAACCAACTCTGCCACATATGAAGGGTGGTCTCAGAGTCCCTCTCCTAATCCAGGGGATTTTGGCAAGGGAAAGAAGGGAGGGAGACAGTATCTGCCCCAGCCCTCTCCATTGGTCTGTGTCCCTCCCTGCAAAAAGTTGTGGAAGCCCTGTTCTACAGGGAAAATGAGACAAAACACCCTTCCACTAGGACTCCCCCAGTTACCCAAGGTGACTTTTCAGTGTAGGCCCCAAATTCTAAGATGGAGAAGCGGTGTGGTCTAATAGCTAGAGCATGAACCTGGGAGTCAGAAGGACCTGGGTTCTAGTCCCAGATCTCTCACTTGTCTGCTGTGTGACCTTGGGCAAATTACTTCATTACTCTGTGCATCATTTATCTCATTTGTAAAATGGGGATTAAAACTGTGAGCCCCACGTGGGACAACCTGATGACTTTGTATCCCTGCCCCCCAGCGCTTAGAACACTGCTCTGCACAAAGTAAGCGCTTAACAAATGCCATCATCATCATTATTATTATTATCATATGGGACAGGTATTGTGTCTAATCTGATAATCTTGAATCTACCCCAGCACTTAGAACAGTGCCTGGCACAGAGTAAGCACTTAACAAGTACCAAAAAAAAAAACCCTCACAAAAAAAAGCAGTGGCATCTTCCAGACCAGGGTTTCTAGACCAGCTCAGGGACCCCAGAGTGTCTGTGGCTCGGAGCGAGTCTGAAGAGAGAAAAGAGGTCTGGGCCTTCACACATTCCCCCCGCACCCCACACTCTCCCCCCTCCCCCCCAGTGGATACAGCACGGGTCTGGAAGTCAGAAGGATCTGGGTTCTAATCCCAGCTCCACTTGTCCGCTGAGTGAACCGGGGCAAGTCACTTCGCTTCTCTGTTCCTTAGTTACCTCATCTGTAAAATGGGGATTAAGAACGTTAGCCCTGTGTGGAACAGGGACTCTGTCCAACTCAATTACCTTGTATCTACCCATCATGCAGTGCAGTGCTTGGCACAGAGTAAGTGCTTAACAAATACCACAATTATTATTACACATACACATACACACACACCACCTTCACGCTGCTACCTGCCCCAGCACAAAGATGCATATACACAAAAGCCCAACAGCAACTAAAGGGAGCCAGAGGAAATCAGGCTCTTGTCCTGGAATTACTCTATTTGGCCACTGCCTGGCAGGAATAAATGGCAGAGGCAGCTCTTCTGTGGGATTCATCTACCGTTCTCCCTCCTCTCTATTTCCCCTAATTTCTTTCTGACTCATCCTCCCTCTCTCTCAGAGACTGGTGTTGCAGTGGATTTTGTTCGCATGACCTGAAACGGCCTCGTCTCTAAGCTGAGGAATCTGATCCTCCAGGAGTCGCTCTGCCAGGAGTCCCAGGAAGAAGCAGAGGGAACACAGGCTTCCCCTGACTTAGAGTCCAGAGCGGAGGCAAGGACTCCAACCAAACAAGGAGATAAAATCCTACTCCCTACTCCCTCCTACTTAGACTGTGAACTTCTTGGAGGACAGGGACGGTATCTGACTTGATTATCTTGTATCTACACCAGGGTTTAGTAAAATCCTTTGGCAGATAGTAAGCATTTTATTATTATTATTATTATTATAAAGAGGAAGAGAAGGCAACCTTAAAGAAGCTCTTTCTAACATGAAGGGGAAAAGGACCTGATCTGCTGGATTCCTTTGTCTCTTCATTTTTGTTTAAAGGGAGAAGCCTATTGAAATGTAAGACAGAGGTCTGAATTCCATTAGAGCTGAACACATACAGAAGCTGGAGATTAGCACGCAAAGCCTTTGGTGCCTCCAGTTAGAAAGGCGATAGGGCTGTAGGAAATGATCAGAGATTAGATGAGAAATGCCATTACACGCCTAGTGGCCCAGGATTGCGATAAGCTTGTATCAGTTGTGAGAACCAGTCATCACCACAATGAAACAGCACATAGGGCTTAACCAGTAACTAGCAACAAGGGAACCACAGCGAGCTCCTACAATAGTGATTATGAACAAGAAGTTCTTCCCCTGCAAGAAGTAGACCCAGGGTGTCATTTTCCCTTTCTTGTTTTCACACCAGCGGCCCTGGAGACAGGGGCCTGTCAGTGAGGATGGAAAGATGTTGGTTGCTAGGCAACAATGTGTGCCATGAGGAGCGACCCTCTCCTCCACCTCCTCTTCCCTCCCACTGGAATGATGAGAGTATGCCTGTGGGATTTTGACTTCAAAACCATAGAGCTGTGAACTGTCCGGGGGGCAATAGGATTTGGATAGAGGAGAACAGGGGGAAGGAGAGGAGTGAGCAGAAAGAGATGTGGGAGATGAAGGAAGGAAGAGCAGTGCAGAAAGGACCAGGCAAGTTGGAAAAGAATAGAACTCTTGGGGCTGACTGTCTGGATGGGGAAAATGGAGAGAGGAGAGAGAAAAAGGCTGTCAATTCATTAGGCTGGCTGTAAGGGATGGGAAAGGCTGCAGTAACACATCACATAATCCAGAGCTGGAAAGAATCTCAGGAGGCCCTCTAGACTGTAAGCTCGCTATGGGCAGGGAACGTGCTCTTCCCACTAGGCCATGGGATGGGCTACCCAGCCTTTAGGTAGAGGAGCCTGCTTTTCTGGAATGGCTCAAGACCACCAGAGCCATCCTGCGGCTCCTCTGAAGGACCCTGGGAGAGGAGAGGAGAAAGGGGCAAGAAGAAGAGTGGAGAGTGGAATTAAGAGAGGAAAGCAGTAGTCTAATGCCAATATCTCTGGGCCTGTTCGTATTATACCGCCAAAACAAAACAATCCTAAAATTCCACACCAATTTTTTTTCTCTCAACATCAGCCATTTAAAAAAAGTAAATGTATTGAAATTGTTCATTTTTTCCAACAGTAGTCTTGGGAGGAGGCCGCTCTGGCTGAGCCCATTTTGCCAGAGAATTTGGCAAGAAGTGCCTGGAGAATTCCCACCCGCTCCAGATCTGACTCACTGAACTGTATTTAGTTACAGTCCCGGGCTTGGCAGGTTTTGGCCTCGTTGGTGGTGTTCTGAAAGAGCTGCCACTGATTAAGAGTGGGGTGGGATGGGCAGGACCACTGTGGGAGAAGTCTCCAGGGTCATCTCTTCTCCCCATTCCACAGGTCTGAGCTCAGCAATCAATCCATCGGTCATATTTACTGAATATTTACTGAGTGCTCACTGCACGCAGAGGTCTGTATTAAGTGCTTGGGAGCGTACAATGAAACAGAGTTGGTAGACACGTTCCCTGCCCGCAACAGGAATCTTCCCTACTGGTGCCCAGGAGTGAGTAGGGAGGGTGGTCAAGCCTTCCTCATCATTATTTGGAGACAGAAATCTCACTAGGAGGCACCTCAACTTGGGGGTAAGGCAGAGAGTGAGTGTGTGAATCTCTAAGTGTGAGTGTGGCCTCTCTCCTGTCACGGGGAGCCATGACACACTCATGCTAACAGATGATTGGAGTCCAGAGGTTTGGCAGTTTCTTACATCAACCTTTAGTAAAAGTGGGAAGAATCAGGCCCAAAATCTGAAATGGAAACACTGGCCCGAGCAGAGAAAGGCCAGTCTTGCAAAGAAGGCAGGATTCTGCCTCAGAGGTCTTGTGTTGTCTTTGATTCTTTGTGAGATTTCTGAAGCAAAAGATGTCTAAGATCAGATCCCCTGGCTCCAAGACAAAGCTTCCTCAGGTTAGGTAAATAATTCATTTTGCAACCTCAGTCTCTGAAAGAGGGGGTGGTTGAGGAGAAAAATGAGGAGGAATGTGCTTGCTAATTCTGTTGTGCTCGCACGAGTGCCCGGTACAACGCTTTGCCTATAGTAAGTGCTCAATAAATACCAGTGATTGATTCAAGGTGAGGTTTCTGAATGTTCACTTGACTGAGGAATTGTGGAGGCACATCTCCAAGAGGCCTTCCCTAAGTCCTCCTTTCCTCTTCTCCCACTCCTTTCTGCTTCACCCTGCCTTCTCCCTTTACTCATCCCCCCATTCCAGCCCCACAGCACTTATGTAAATACCTGTAATTTATTTATATTAATGTCCGTCTTCCCCTCTAGACTGTATGCTCGTTGTGGGCAGGGAATGTGTCTGTTTCTTATTTTGCAGTCTCCCTAGTGCTTACTACAGTGCCCTGCACACAGTAAGTGCTCAATAAATTGACTGACTGACTGACTGACTGAAGCTGGCTAAGGCTGAGATAAGAGGTCTGGCTACCAGATTTGCTGGGAGGCCAGCTGGGCTTGGGAGCCTGGCAAATAAGAGAAGAGAAGCAGCATGGCCTAGTGAATAGAGCATGGGCCTGAGAGTCAGAAGGTCCTAGGTTCCAATCCGGACTCTATCCCTTCTCTGCTGTGTGACCTTGGGCAAGTCACTTTATTTCTCTGTGCCTCAGTTACCTCATCTGTAAAAGGGGATTAAGTCCATGTGGGTCAGGGACTGCAACCAGCCTGATTAGCTTTTATCTCTCCCAGGGCTTAGTACAATCCTTGGCACATAGTAAGTGCTTAACAAATACCACAATTACTGTCATTATTATTTCTTCTACTATCCTTAGAAATTGTGTGTATGTGAGTGTATGAACTTTCAACGGTGCCTTCACCTTTTTTCCGATTTTTCTTCATATTTGTTCAATTCCCTAGCTGATCCTTCTTCTCTCTACCCTTTTCACTTTTTAAAAATATTTTTACATTTGTTGATTGATTCATTCAATCATATTTATTGAGCACTTACTGTGTGCAGAGCACTGTACTAAGCGCTTGAGAGAGCACAACATAATAGACACATTCCCTGCCCACAACAAGCTTACAGTCTAGAGACAATTTGATAGTGAGTTCCTTGCGTGCCAGCAGCCTGTCTTGGGCTTCTTTTGTACTTTTCCTACCATTCAGTGCATTGCACTCAGTAAGTGCTCAATAAATACTGACATTACTGCCATTCCTAGTAAAGCATAGAAGCTTCCATTTGCTGTGGGAAGGAACTAGGAAGAAGCTGGTGTCAGTTTAATTGCAAATATCCACGAATGAGTCAGATTTTCCATAGTCCCTAATTCTATGCCTAGGAGTAAATTAGGGCTTCAAAGAGTGTGTTCCAAAGCTAAGCTAATCAGGTTGGACACAGTTCCTGTCCCATGTGGGGCTCCCAGCCTTAATCCCCATTTTACAAATGAGGTAACTGAGGCACAGAAAAGTTAAGTGATTTGCCCAAGGTCACTTAGCAGGCAAGTGGTAGAGCCAGGAATAAAAGTCATGTCTTTTTAACTCCCAGGTCCATGCTCTAGCCACAAGACCATGCTGGTTCTCTAAAACTTGCAGGGTGCTCAGTGAATTAGGTTGGACGCAGACCCTTTCCTGTATGGACTCACAGTCTAAGTAGGAGGGAGAACAGGAGAACTGAGGCACAGAGAAGTTAAGTGAGTCACCCAAGGTCATACAGCAAGCATTTGGTAAGGCTTGGATTAGAACTCAGGCCCTTCTGTCTCCCAGGCTCGTATTCTAGCCGCTAGGCCATGCTGCTTCAAGACTGATTCACTTGGGAGAGCTGTTCTTTTTTCAACCATGCAGAGGATGGTAATAAGCAGCAAAAGGTCAGTCAAGGTGGGTATCGATCAGCTGGAACTATTACCCTCTCGATAGGTCTTTGAAGAAGCAGCATTTTATGGTGTTCCAGCACCCTTCTTGTATCTGATTGTTCGAGTCTTGGCAGCTTTTCAATTGGGAAAAATGGACTTGTCTGTTAGACTAATTGTAGCTGTTGAACCCACTATATAATTTTACAACATTTCAGCTTCAAGTAGAATGGCCTCAGTAAACATAAAACATAGACTGGCACAGTGTAGCATGCAGTAGTTCATCTGACACGACCAAAATCACATTTAGTAACTCCTAAACACAGGCTATCAATGCAAATTCAACAAGAAACTTCTCTCACTCATTCTAGATTTGAGCCCTAATACAAAAGGATAACTGCAGCACACAGCAGAGGGAGTATCCAAGTCACCATTATTCACCCTTCAAAATCCCACCGTGACTTGTGAGTGACTTTTTCTTTTCAACGATCCTAATGTCCATTGAGTGTTCTGCAACAAATCCGGCCCTCCGATATAGAAAACAACAACAAAGTAATATCTAAAACTTTGGAATCCAGGAAAGCTTGGATGGTTTTATATATAGGCAGCATCTTTGCCATCTGCAGTTTCTCCAATCTGTATTCCACCTGCCTTTCCAGTTTAAAGGAGTAATGTTTGTTCCTTGAAGCACTGGTTGTATAACTACAGGGTGCTACACATTATTTTATTGTGACATGATAGTACATAACTGTAAATAACCCCCCTTATCATCTTCCCACTTCATTCCCTTTCCCCCAGTCCCTATTCCCTAATTCAATCCCTGAGATTCATTTATTCATTCACATTTATTGAGCACTTACTGTGTTTAGGGCACTGTACTAAGTTCTTGGGAGAGTACAATAAGACAATAAACAGACACGTTCCTTACCCACAATAAGCTTACAGTCCAGAGATGGGGAGACTGGCATTAATATAAATAAATTACAGATATGTGAATAAGTGCTGTGGGGTTGGGAAGGGAGATGAACAAAGGGAGCAAGTCAGGGCAGTGCAGAAATTCATTCATTCAGTAGTATTTATTGAGTACTTACTATGTGCAGACCACTGTTCTAAGAGCTTGGAATGTACAATTTGGCCACAAAAATGAGTGGGAGAAGAGAAAAGGGGTACTTAGGGAAGGCCTCTTGGAGGAGATGTGGCTTCAGTAAGGCTTTGAAGGCAGGGAGTGTAATTGTCAGATTTGAGGAGGGAGGGCATTGCAGAGCAGAGGCAGGACGTGGGCGAGGGGTCAGCGGTGAGATAGATGAGACAGAGGCACAGTGAGAAGGTTAGCATTAGAGGAGCAAAGTGTGTGAGCTGGGTTGTAATAGAAAAGTAACGAGGTGAGGAAGGAGGGGGCAAGGTGGATGAATGCTTTAAAGCCAGAGGTGAGTTTTTGTTTGATGTGGAGGTGGATGGGCAACCACTGGAGTTTTTTGAGGAGTGGGGAAACATATCCTGAATGTTTCTGTAGAAAAATGATCTGGGCAATAAAGTATGGACTGGAGTGGGGAGAGACAGGAGGCTGGGAGGTCAGCAAGGAGGCTGATGTAATAATCCAGGCAGGATAGAATGAGTGACTGTATTAGCGTGGTGGCAGTTTGGATGGAAAAGGGCGGATTTTAGCGATGTGTGAAGATGGGACTGACAGGATTTAGTGATGGGTTGAATATGTGGGTTGAATGAGAAAGAGCAGTCAGGGATCACATCAAGGTTATGGGCTTGTGAGACAAGAAGGAGGGTGTGGCCATTTACAGTGATAGAGTCATAGTTCCTTCTCTCTCCAAAAGAGACCTGTGGTTTGGACTTCACTTTTCTTACCTCTCAATTCTCCACTCCACACACCCCTCCTTCTTTTCCCATCTCTCCCCCTTGTCCTTTTTCTTTCCCCCTTCCCCTCTCACACCACCCTCCCTCCTGGAAATCACTTTGTCCCTCCCAGGGGCATGATTGTTTGTTTCCTGATGTCTTCCTTGGCAACAGCTGCTGGCAGAGGACAGATAAGAAGGCTGGGTCCTAGGGAGAAATAGGAAGAGTTCCCTGAGGGACAGAGTCCATGTCTAATTCCCACCTGCATAGTCTTTCCCAGCGTTTAGTGCGGTGCTCCGCACACAGTTAGTGCTTAAATGCTACTGCTACTAGAGTTAATCAAGAACTGGAGTTAAGTTAAATCACCTCTCCAAGAGGCCATCTCTGACTAAGCCCTCATTTCTCCTGTTTGCACTTCTTCCTTCTGCGTCGCCTGTGCACTTGGATCTGAACCCCTTACGCACTTGCTACTCACTCCGTCCCCGCCCCAGATCACTTGGACCTTATACTCTCCCATTTCCCCTCTCTGTAATTTATTTGAATGTCTGCTGCTTCCCCTCTAACAATAATAATAATAATAATAATGGTATTCGTTAAGCACTTACTAGTTGCCAAGCACTGTGTTGGGGTATATACAAATTAATCAGGTTGTCCCACGTGAGGCTTGTAGTCTTAATCCCCATTTTATGGAGGAGGTCACTGAGGCACAGAGAAGTAAAGTGGCTTGCCCAAGGTCACACAGCAGACAAGTGGTGGAGCCAGAATTAGAACCCACATCATCTGATTCCCAAGCCCATGCTCTTTCCACTGAGCCACGCTGCTTCTCTAGACTGTAGGTTCCTCAAGAGTAAGGATCATGTCTACCAACTCTATGGCATTATGCTCTCCCAAACATTTAGTACAGTGCTCCACACATGGTAAGTGTTCAGTAAATATCATTGATTGATTAAGCTTAATCGAAGCTTGAGTTGGTAAGTGGGAATTGAGAGGGTTTTTTGTTTTTTATAATGGAATTTAAGTGTTTACTCTGTGCCAAACACTGTACTAAGCACTGGGGTAGATAAAAGATGGGCAGATTAGACACAGTCCCTGTCCCACTTGGGCTCACAGTCTTAATCCCCATTTTCCAGATGAGGTAACTGAGGCACAGAGAAGTGACTTCCCAAGCCCACACAGCAGAGGACAGTACTAAGAGCTTGGGAGAGTAATATTTCAGATATTGCCCTGCCCACAGTGAGTTTACAGTCTAGAAGGGGAAAGCGGTAACATGCCAAACTCTGCCTTCTTAAATCAGCTCTCCAGAAAGTGTGCTAAATTAAGTGAAACTCATGATCTGAGAATCCCGTTTACCCATCCAAACTTTTCATTCGATCAAGATGAAGACTATTTCTTGCATTCTCTTTCTATCCAATAAACAATGATCAAATCCATCCCTTAAGTGATTTAAGAATAACTCGATTTGAGCCCCTGCATTAAATGAAACCAAATATTAAAAAGATGCAGAAGGATTCATTTCATTCCTCGTTTTGGTTAAAATGACTCATCCAAATCCTCAAATGACTTGGTTTTGACTTCGTGGCTCAGTGGAAAGAGCCCAGGCTTGGGAGTCAGAGGTCATGGGTTCAAATCCTGGATCTGCCACTTGTCAGCTGTGTGACTGTGGGCAAGTCACTTCACTTCTCTGTGCCTCAGTTCCCTCATCTGTAAAATGGGGATTAACTGTGAGCCTCACGTGGGACAACCTGATTACCTTGTATCTACCCCAGCGCTTAGAACAGTGGTCTGCACATAGTAAGCGCTTAACAAATACCAACATTATTATTATTAGTCAAGCAGCGGAACGATTGCTGTCCTTTCTGCTAAGCAAGATGGCCCTATGTAATTATCCCTGGCCCATAGGCAAATTAGTCTACAGCAAGTAAGGAAAGCCATTGTCCAGATCCTGCTTTCTCTCATCCCTCTTTCCTCTAACCAAACACCGCTTCCAGCACACTGAACACTGAGGCGGCCTTGGGAGAGAGGAGAAGAAACGGGGATTATTTTTAGGGATTAACTTTTGATTCTTTCCAGAAACTCTTCAATCTTCCTCAGAAGTATTGCTAGAAGTATTTTTTTTTCAAGGCACCAGCCTTCTAAGGTGAAAAAGCTGCACCTCTAACCTATCTCCCTACTTTAGTCACTTGCTGCTTCTCTTCATAGCTTCTAGGGGCTGAAGGAGAATTGCTTGTGTAAGACAGTTAAGAGCCTCTCCACTTCTCTGAGTTGTTCATCTTGAAAAGGTGACCAGATTTATGACTTTTTTATGGTATTTGTTAAGCCCTAACTAGGTGTCAAGCACTATTCTAAGTGGTGGGATAGGTATAAATCAATCAGGTCAGACACAATCCCTGTCCCATATGAGGCTCACAGTCTAAGTGGAAGGGAGAATGGGTACTGAATCCTCATTTTACAGTTGAGGAAACTGAGGCACAGACAAGTGACTTGCTCATGGTCACAGAGTAGGCAAATGGCAGAGTCAGGATTAGAAACCAGGTCTTCTGATAACCCGGCCTGTGCTTTTCCCACTAGACCATGCTGCTTCCCTATGAGATATGTGCTTCATGATCTAACCGAACACATACACATACACACATTCTACATGCATTTAGGATGTATATTACAAATGCAATCTACAGTAATTGTAAATTGGTCCGAGAGCAAAAATTTCCCTTTCAATGTACAGATTAGCAAGAAAATTGAAAGTTACAGCACATATTCTGCTTCAGTTGCTTCTCGGCAGATGCTCTGCCTTATTAATACATAAAACATCCAAGGAGGAAAAAATGGGCAGATGTTGAAAGAATGTATTACAGAAGAAGTATGGCCTGGAGAAGCAGTGTAGCCTAGAGGGAAAAAACACGGCTTGGGAATGAGAGGACCTAGGTTCTAATTCAGGCTCTACCACTTATTTGCTGTGTGATGTTGGGCAAGTCACTTAACTTGCCTTTGCCTCAGTTACCTCATCTGTAAAATAGGGATCAAGACTGTAAACCCCGTGTGGGACATAGATTGTGTCCAACCTGATTATCTTGTATCTACTCTAGCGTTTAGTACAATGCTTGCCACATGGTAAATGTTTAAATACCATTTATTTTAAAAAAACATATTTGATCCATTATCTTCTAACCAGGCTTGTGTCGTGTCACGTCACATCTATACGCACAGGAACCAAGTGTCCAGAAACTGCTTAACACCACTTAAAAAAATACAAGAAACCGGACTTGGTATTCTGATTTCTAATGCTTAAATTAAAACAGCCCCCTTAGCAGCCAATTTATGGAGCTGTTTTTAAACTGCAAAATTCAGTGATTTAGAAAAAGATAACTACATGAAATATACAATTCAGTCCTTATTGAAGTACAGCGAGTGCCTCAATCCTAATCTCTGTTGATTAGAAATGGAAAAGGAAAAACTTCGGCTCTCCTCCGAATACTACCAGGGCTAGTTGTGACCTTGAGAAAGGTATCAGATCTTTCCTTGCTTCTCCCTATGTGCTGAAAGCCAAAAACCCATAACGCATTGTAGCTCACAGCTGCCTCTCTGCAGGGCAACGGGCTTTTGTGACTCATTTGGTTCATATGACACATAATAATTCTTGTGTTATTTGTTAAGCATTTACTATGTGCCATGCACTGGACTAAATTTGCTGCCAGGCTGTGGGGCCATTTTGGGTTGCCAGGAAGAAGAGGCTAAGAGATATTTCCTTGGCTAGCATAAGGAACTAGAACTGCTCTCTCACCTCTCTCCTCTTCTTCCTTCATTGTGGCAGGGGAAGCATCAAATTAGCCCAATCGATCTATCAAGCAATCACATTTATTGAGTGCTTACTGTGTGCTGAGCACTAAGCACTTGGGAGACTGCATTACAACAGACTTAGTGGACATGTTTCCTGCTCACAGTGAGCTTCAAGTCTAGCGGGGGAGACAGACAAAAATACAAATAAATAAATAAATAAATTATAGATATAATAAATGCATTACAGGTATACTAAATAAATTACAGATATACCAAAATACCCCACCACCAAAATAGCCTCCCCCACTGCCAGCCCCAGTTTTTATCAATTCAGTGAAGTATTCTACCATCAGAGCTGTTTGGATCCAGAGGCCCCTGAGCTCAGAGCAGGATGGGCTGACTGGTAGCCATCCACAGCTGCTTTTTGGACCGAAGAACCCCTTGGGAGAATCCTCCAACATGACTCCCCTAGGGGACTGTCAGAAAAAAACAGAACCTTACTGGTTTCAGAGCTCAAAATGACAGATTTCAGCCTGGAAAAGTATCAATTCTGATTGTCACGGACTCTCCGAGGGGTGTCAATCAATCAGTCGAGCACTTACTGCATGCAGAGCACTATATTAAGCACTACGCTGGATTTTGGAGTGCTAATGGGGCTTGGTCACTCAGTTAGGCCCAGATGTCTCGAGGCAGCTCTCCATTCAATAGTATTTATTGAGCGCTTACTATGTGCAGAGCACTGTACTAAGCGCTTGGAATGTACAAATCGGCAACAGATACAGTCCCTGCCCACTGACGGGCTTACGGTCCATTCACAGGCAACAGTGACGTGAAATTCCCAGAACCAAAGGCCTGGGTGGAGGAAAGGCAGGACTCGTGGCTGGATTTCTGTTCATCTTCAAAATTCCTGTTCTGGCGTTCTTTTTCATTAATATAACCTGTTTCCGGTGTTTGCCTATTTCTCCTCGAGAACAAATCCTCAGTTCTATCAAATCCACTCATGATTGCAACCAATCACTAGTATTTATTGAAGGCCTTCTGTGTGCGGTGCATTCTATTAAGATACAGTAGAGTTTGTAGACGTGATCTCTGCCCTCTAGGAGCTTACATGTCTAGTGGCAATAGTATGAAATGACTAGAGGGTTGGAAAACACACTCCTAGGAGGAAAGACTAAAGAAACTGGGATTATTCGACCTATGAAAAAGAAGGCTGTAGAGTAATGAATCATTTTTTTGAAGGGTTGTTATACAGCAGTTCAGCATCTTGGCTAAGGACAGTACAGAAGGATAAGTACGATTGAGAATTTCCCAGAGGCGTCGACTGAAGCACCGAGAAACAGTACGGTGGAAGGCCGTGGGATCCTCCTTCTCTGGAAGCTTTGAAATAATATGATAGATTCACATCTGGCTGGGATGGTTCAGGTTCCCTGTTGAAAACGAGGGAGTGATTTGATGACCTTTCGAATTCCCGTCCAACTCACTATTTTCTGTTATTTGAGATTAACATCTCCAAGTCGATTTAAGCTCTGGTGCCCTCTGGTGATAGGAATCAAGGAGCCGCCTAGCCTGCCTGCTCATTTTACAGTGGTGACACCACACAGGTCACCAGCCATTGTTCTTAGAAGCGTGACGAAGCATTGTTTGCCTGATAGTAGGCAGTCTGCTAAGAGAGGGAATGGGAAGGGGTGGGCCAGTACGGGCAAAGAGGGCCAGAGGTTCAGGGGCCACACCTCTCCCTCCTCCCATTTTGGCCTTCAGCCCCAACCCCCTCCCACCTCCATTTTTGGGGCCCACGTCCCAGTGGGCAAGTGCCCCCTGACACCTCTGGCCCTCTTTGTCCACCCTGGTCCATCCTTTTCCCATCCTCTTTCTTAGCACTACTCACAAGTGGTGTGATGTTTCGGGTCCACCCTTAGAGCCCCGTGATGGTTGCTTCTGTGCGTGGAGAGCTAATCACAGGCGGCTTCACGTTTTTGGCGTGCATGTTCTGTGGTACTTGTAAGTCACTTTTTATGTGCCGGGCACTGTTATAAGCACTGGGGTGGATACGAGATAATCAGGTTGGACACGATTCCTGCCCGACGTGGAGCTCACAGTCCAGGTCAGAGGGTGGAGGATTTAATCCCCATTTTTCAGCTGAGGTAACTGAGGCACAGAGAAATGAAGCGACCTGACCAAGGTCGCACAGCAGAGAAGAGGGAGAGCTGGGATTAGAATCCTGATCCTCTGACTCCCAGGCTCCTGCTCTTTCCACTAAGCTTCTCAAACTAGGTTTCAGCTGTAAGTCAGGAGTCCTGAAATTCCCTGAACCTGTGAGTCAGCTAGCTGCTTGAAGCTCTTCCTAATTTTGCTCCTGAAATATAGGAAAGATGACGAATCTGGGCATCCATCATGTACTGTATGGTTGTTGTCATCATCGCGATCATCAGGAGTTAACCCTTTCTGTGCCACAGTCTTCCCGCAGAGTGTTTTGCAATCATTTTAAATAGCAAATCCCTACGGCAGCGAAGTGTGGCTATTTTTCCTTTGACAAATGTGGAAGCTTCTGGCATTACATAGGATCAGAGTCCACTTGATTGTAACCTCTTTGAGGGTAGGGATAGTGTCCATTTCAATCATACTAATTGAGTGCTTAATGTGTGCAGAGCATTAAGCACTTGGAAGAGTACAGTATAACAGTATACAGACACTCCCTGACCACAGCGACCTTACAGTCTGGAAGGGGAGACAGACATTAATATAAACAAATAAATCACAGATATGTGTGTAAATGCTGTAGGGCTGGGAGTGGGGGATGAATGAAGGGAGCAAGTCAGGGTGACACAAGGGGGAGGGAGAAGAGGAAAAGAGGGCTTAGTCAGAGAAGGCCTCTTGGAGGAGATATGCTTTGAAGGAGGAGAGAGTAATTACTAAATCTCTCAATGAACAATATGGATTATGAGCTCATCAGGGTGATATCTGTTAACTCAATTGGACTCTCCCAAGAACTTAGTACAGTTTTTTGCACATGGTACATGCTCAACAAATACCATCAGTTCATTGCCTGGGTCCAAACTAGGCTCTGCTTCCCTGTGTCCTACCTAGACCGTTGTTTAGACCATTAAATCATGCAGTTTCCCTGGGCAACAATCCCTGAGGTAAAACTCCAGACATATTGTGAGAGAGGAACTCCAGGGAGACCATTTTCAAACTTCAAGTAAAAAGATGGCTGGAAAAAAACTCCATTTCTTTTGAGTTTGTTTGGAAAATGCCCATGAATGGTTGAAGTTATGTTTTAAGTATTTTCACATTGCTTCTGTGGTCTATAAATATCTATGCATTGAAATGATTTTTAAAAGAGCAAATTGCTTCAACTGTAAATGTCCCTGATTCCTAGTATGGATACTTCAGACTTCAGAATGAGAACCAAATCATGAGGTGAATATTGTAAACCAGCAGAAAGTAAGGCGGTTGTCTCGATCCCTTTTTATGGTGAGAGCGCTTTCATCACGGAAATGAGATCCCTAGCAGAACTGGCCTCCTAAATTTTCCCACCCACGCTAGTTTGCTCTCTGCAGAAAGGTGAAGGATTTGGTGACTCATAGCTTCTCAGTAGAGAACTAACCTCAGACTTAGTCTTTCCTTTCTCTCTCCTTGTCTCACCTTGGTGGTTTCTCTTCCCGGCTGTTTCTCTCCTTGTCTTTCCGCTCTCTTCTTCTCTCTCTCCTTCCTCTCTCTCAACTTGCCTTTCTCCCTCAGCTTTTTTCTCTCAAGTCGAGATAAGTACAATACTGAACCAAGTGAGCAATGATCTAGTCTCAATCCACTTCCATGTTGAAAAGTATTTTCATCATGAAAACATCTCTAGCAAAACTGCCCTTCTAAATTCTCCTGCCCACATTAGCTTGTTCTCTGAAGAGCTAAAGGATTTTGTGATTCGTAGTTTCTCAGCTGAGAACTAACTTTGGAGTTAGCCTCTTTCTTTGTCTTTCCCTTCTCTCTCTCCTTTTCTGTTTCTTGCTCTCATGTTTCTCTGTCTTCTTGTCAGTTTCTCTCCTCTCGCTCTCTCTCTTTCTCTCCTTGCCTTTCTCTCAAACTGGAGAACTAGCCTCCGAGTTAGACTCTGTCTTCCCCTATTATCTCCTCATCTGCTTCTCACTGTGTATGTTTCTCTTTCTTTTTGTCTGTTTCTCTTCTCTCTCTCTCCTTGTCTTTCTCCCTCTGTCTTTCAAGTTGAGCCAAATGAGCAAAGATATAAATTAGGCAGTTAGGTCAACCTGTTTCCTCTTCAGTTGCAGGGAGCCCTTTAGAAACTTAGTTCCTTTGTCTCTCTATGCCTCAGTTTCCCACTTGAATAAACCAGGATAACAAATGAAAATAACATAATCATTCTTGCCACAACCTGGACTCTTGGAAATACTTTGAAGAAATGAGATATTGTCTGTAGAGAGCTGGAAGGAAGATTTGCTATCACTAGAGGATATTGCTTTTTATTATTTCATAACAGAGGGGTTCAGTCTCCTGGGCTGTCAATCTCTTTCTGTTCCCCAGCAAGTAATTTCACTTAAAATAAAGTTAGAAATGAAAAATAAAATGGCCATTAAAATCATCTTATTACTGTACATGCCTAGAAGCTATTTTTCATAAAATACCTTTGGGATTTTATTCTTCTCTTATTTTTTTTTTTTTGCTTAAGTGGTCTAGACTGTTTGAAAGACTAAGTATGATGAAATATCCCTTTAAAATTGTGTTACATTTTAGTTAACCCAAATTGGTGCACTCTGTTCTTTAACAGTTCAAAAAAAATTCAAACCCCCAAGTTTGAAGAAAAGAAATTTAAATAACTTGTTCCTTTTCTGCAACATCATAGCACAGGTTTTGGGGGAGGGAGACTTTTTTACTCTATATAACTGAGTTACCTTTGAAAAGTGAGACGTTATGAAGAAGAAGTGATGGAGATTCAGATTAGAAGAGCGCTCTCAGGCTGAGGAATAGCAATCATTCCAAAACCTGTAAATTGAGACTTTTCTTCATATGCAATGAGAATTCAGAACCAATTCATTGGCATTCTGTTTCGTGAAATCCTAACAAGAAAAGCTGGTGTCACAGTTTCATTATCCACAGGGCCCTCATGCATATTGCATTATAAATCAATGAGCCAAACTGTAGTCTAAAGGGAGAAAAAACCATATTACTTAAGAGTTACCTTTCTCTAAGGTGAATCATTCCTGTCTATTAAACCTTACCATCATGGCCCACCCGCTAACATTATCACAGTTCCTTACTGTAACCGAGTGACATCAGAGACCCGGGATCTACACTGGAGGTTAAGGGGAGTGCCTTTGTCCTGCCTTCGGTGAACGAAGTGAAGTCATTAAAAGCAGGGTTCTGCCCTCCGGGAATGCTCAGCCAATAACAGCTTGCTTGGATGATGTAATGCCTTTCCCTTGTGCTTTGTTGAATAGTAGCACTAATAGCAATAATGTGTACCCGGTATTTGCTGGTATTTGTGAAAGCCCTTTTTGTCCAAGAAAACCATAGCACTTTGTAAACCTCTCATTGGTTCCAGATGGTGGGCCTCATGCCTACTTTTGGGGTGGCAAGCCTTAAAAACCCCCCTGCCCTTTTACCCAAGTAGAGAGATTTATAACCAAAATCTCCCTCTGACAGACTGGATTCTGCCTCCCAGAATGGTTTCCGCCACTTGGCTGCTGTGTGACCTTGGGCAAGTCACTTAATTGCTCTGTGCCTCGGTTCCCTCATCTGTAAAATGGGGAATAAGACTGTGAGCCCCTCTGTGTTCAACCTGATAAACTTGTCTCCACTCCAGCATCTATCGACCTGGAGTAGATACCATTTTAAAAAAAATGGTCATCCAAACCTGGGAGACGTGTTCTTCCAGAGGGCAGCCAGGTGATTCCAGAATGCCTCTGTCTGGCAGCACTCAGTAATTCTTCTGGATGGAGGTGTAGACACACCTATCAATCAATAGGGAGAAGCAGCGTGGCCTAAAAGATTATGGTCCTGGGAGTCAGGGGACCCGGCTTCTAATCCCGGTTCCACCACATACCTGCTGTGTGACCTTGGGCAAGTCACTTCACTTCTCTGGGCCTCAGTTACCTCATCTCTAAAATGGGAGGCTAAGACTGGGAGCCCCAGGTGGGAAATGGGTTGTGTCCAACCTGCTTAGCCTGCATCTAACCCTGAACTTGGTATAGTGTTTGGCACATAGTAAGTTAAAAGTTAAAAACTTAAAAGTTAATAATACCATTTAAAAAATCAATCAACACTTGGGAATGTCAGTAGACATGATACCTGCCCTCAAGGAGCTTACGGTGTAGAGGGAGAGACCGGAGACTAAAATAAATTAGGAACAGGGGGAAGTAATGGAATCTAAAGGTAAGTACATTAGTGCTACAGCAGGTGCTAAAACACTCCAGGTAATACTGCTGAGATCTTTGGAATTTTGAAATCCCCAAGGCACAGGGTAGAGAGAGGGAAGGAGAAAGACCTCAAAACCACAGTTATTATCATTATTAGTAGTAATAATTAATAATAATAGTTGTATTTGTTAAATGTGTAGTGATGATTAATAATTAGTGATAATTATCGTTAGTATTAATAATAACTATGAGCAGTCTCTTTGAAATGGGTCACCTTTAGCCTATCAAACCACGGTAAAGGTTAATTTCTTGGAAATGGCTGCCTTTTCAGAAAACTGGTGACTTATCACAGATCTGCCCTTCTGACCACCTACACTCCTTTGATGAGTGGTAAAGGAAATGCTTGCTCATTTTTCTCTTAAAGCCAGAATCATTAGCCAGGCCTCAAACTGTTGCCCAACCCCCAGCTCAGGTTTGAAAAGCATCATCCTCGGAGGTGATACGGGAAGGGAATTGGGAAGGGGATTGGGAAGAGACATTCCGGACCGTGAAGAGACCGTGCAGAGACATTCCAAATGGTGCTCTTATTCCTGGCTCATTGTAACTAGGGCTCCATTAACCTGGAGCCCTGAGAACCTCTCACTGAGCCAGCACACCTCCCCCTTAAATTCTAAATCCCGCTTTGAGATGTAAAATTCCTCTGTTAGCAGAAACCTGTCTGCTGAACTTCCCCAAGCCTTTCGTTAAGTGGACTGCCCTCAGTAGGGCTTATAGTGGTATTAGTTAAGCACTTAACGGTGCACCAAGCAACTTTCTAAGCACTTGGATAGATACGAGACAATCAGATTGGACACAGTCCCTGTCCTACAAAGGGCTCACGGTCATGAGACATGGACTGTATCCAATCTGCCAATCCGTCAATCATATTTATTGAGTGTTTATTTTGTGCAGAGCACTGTTCTAAGCCCTTGGGAGTGTAGACTATAACAGTATGACAGACACGTTCCCTGCCCACAACCAGCTTACAGTCTAGAGGGGGAGATAGACAATAATATAAATAAATAAAGTTACAGATTATATGCATTAGGACTGTGGGACTCAGAGGGAAGATCAATAAAAGGAGCAAATCAAGGCAATGTAGAAGGGAATGGGAGAAGAGGAAAGGAGGGCTTAGTCAGGGAAGGCATCTTGAAGGAGATGTGCCTTCAGTAAAGCTTTGAAGCGGGGGGAGAGTCTGTTGGATTATGAAGAGGAAGGGCATTCCAGGCTAGAGGCAGGACGTGGGCGAGAAGTCGGCAGCGAGATAGACGAGATCGAGGTACAGTGAGAAGATTGACATTAGAGGATCAAAGTGTGCAGGCTGGGTTGTAGAGAGTAGTGAGGTGATTATCTTGAACTCATCCCGGCGTTTAGTCCAATGCCTGGCTCATTGTAAGCGCTTAACAAATACCATTAAAATAATAGTAATACCAATGCCACCAACTCAGAATGGTGCTGGTCTTCCCCTGGAAGGGATGGGTAGATTAGTTTGGATGAAAGAAAAAAAGAACCCTCTGCTTTTCCAGACAACTAGAAAAGAGCAGGGAACACACACACACACACGCACGCACACACACATACACACACATCCCACCTCACAAACACCACAAATCCCTTCCATTCTACAATGGGGTTTGGTCTCTGGGATCTTTTTTATTGCTTTTAGAAAAAAACCTTTCAGCAGAATAAAAATCATAGTAATCATTATTCTAAATTAATGCTGATGTGCACTGACTTCTCTCAAAGTGGGGAAGCTTCCAGATCCCTGCATACAATCCAACTGCAGTCAGATATAGGAGTGGGGAGGGAAAGGGCCCTTTCAGACTCATCTGATTTGTTTACTGGCAATCAATCATATTTATTGAGCATTTACTGTGTGCTGAGCACTGTACTAAGCTCTCGGGAGAGTACAAAATAACAGAGTTGGTAGATACATTCCCTGCCCTCAGCGAGCTGCCTCCTTCTCTATCTCCCCAAAATATAGTGATTAGAAAATAAACAAAAAAGGCTGAAGGAAGAAAAGAAGGAAAAGGAAAAATAGAAGAAGAAAATTTATGTCTATATAGATATATGACCTATTTTAAAGACAAACAATTATTATGTATGAGAATATATCTACACATATACATACATGTGTGTATATTTATAAACTGTGTAGGTGGGCGAATGCCTATTCACCCACCTACACAATTTATTCATCATATATTGGAGCATAAATATAACTTCCAGCTGCTACCATATAAATCTCTAGTGTTCAGCTCAAATAAAGTTACCTTGAATCACTCATACGTTAATGAAGTAGGGTTCTTTATCTGTGACACTGTTTCACAAGTGGTGTTCAAGTTCATCTGTTCTCTGGGATTTAATAATAATAATAATAATAATAATAATAATAATAATGTTGGTATTTGTTAAATGCTTACTATGTGCAGAGCACTGTTCTAAGCGCTGGGGTAGATACAGGGTAATCAAGTCGCCCCACATGAGGCTCACAGTCTTAATCCCCATTTTACAGATGAGGTAACTGAGGCACAGAGAAGTTAAGTGACTTACCCACAGTCACACAGCTGACGTGTCAGAGCCTGGATTCGAACCCATGACCTCTGACTCCCAAGCCCGTGCTCTTTCCACTGAGCCACGCTGCTACTACCGGTGGGTCTTGTTAACGTGTGTGTGTGTTTGTGTGTGACAGTACCTAGGCCCCCCAACCTGCTCCTTCAAAGACCCTCAGAACAGCGGATGGATCAGGGCTGTCCACTAAATTGATGCCTCGGACAGAGCAAGCTTTAATAGCAAACAACCCTTTCATATCATAGCGGATCAGTAACGAGCTAAAGCAACAGGTGACTACCGGGGCCTCCTCCTGAGGAAATCCACAGAAGGTGGTTTTACTGAGACGCTTAGTCAAGAACTACCAGGGTGTACTGTGAAACATCTCTAAATCTAGACTGTAAGCCCCTTGTGGGCAGTGATTGTGTCTACCAACTCTACTGTTACTCATCCCAAGCACTCAGTACAGTCCCTGCACACAGTAAGCACTCAATAAATACCACCGATGGATTGATGGATTGATCAAAGGAAAACACTGCCATAGAACCCTGTACTGGCCAAAAAGCCTGAGCCCTAATCCAAGCCAAGCCGAGTCCAGGAGTGGGAGTGTAAACCCAACCTGACCACCGGCCTGGTCCAACCTCCAGTATCATGGTATGTTCATGGTATCTTCGTGGTATATCGGGCATGACCGGTGATGCCTGTGGGATGCCGGAATATATCCCAGGAATAACAAGGGGATCACCTCATGGATAGTAACTAGCAGGACAATGTTATGGCCCCAGTGCAAGCCGGGACTGTTTCTCTTCTTGCTCTCCCCACCCCCACCCTGATGACCGCCTCACAAGAAGAGGAACAGATGAGAGAAAAAAATGATAAGTATAATCGTGGTATTTGGAAAGTGTTTACTATGTGCCAAACACTGTATTAAGCAGCTGGGATAGATACAAGTTAATGACAAAGTCCCTGTCCCACACTGAGACTGTTAATCCAAGCATTTATCCTATCCCACCTTGATTACTGTATCAACCTCCTTGCCTCCTGTCTCCGCTTCAGTCCATACTTCACTCTACTGCCCAGATCATTTTTCTATAAAAATGTTCAGGCCATGTTTCCCCACTCCTCAAGAACCTCCACGGGTTGCCCATCCGCCTCCACATCAAACAGAAACTCCTTACCATCAGTTTTAAAGCACTCAAACACCTTGCCCCCTCCTATCACACCTCGCTACTCTCATACAACAACCCAGCCCAAACACTTCACTCTTCTAATACTAACCTTTTCACTGTTCTTCGTCTACCGTGCCGCCGACCCCTTGTTCACACCCAGCCTCCGGCCTGGCTCACCCTCCCTCCTCATATGTGGCAGACAATTACTCTCCCCCGCTTCAAAGCCTTCCCTGACTAAGCCCTCTTTGCCTTTTCTTCCACTCCCTTCTGCATTTGACTTGCTCCCTTTATTCATCCCCCCTCCAGCCCCACCACACTTATGTATATATCTGCAATGTATTTTTATCAATGTCTGCTTCCCCTCTAGACCCTAAGCTCATTATGAGTAGAGAGTGTGTCTGTTATATTGTTATACTGTACTCTCCCAAATGCTTAGTACAGTGCTCTACTCAGAGTAAGTGCTCAATAAATACAATTGACTGACTAGGAGGGAGAAATTAACTTCTTTATGCCTCAGTTTCTTCATCTCCAAAATAGGGGCTAATACCCATTCTCACTCTTATTTAAGCTGCAAACCCCATGTGAGATGGAGACTGTGACCAACCTGACTATCTTGTATCTATCCCGGTGTTTAGTATAATGCTTGGCACATAGTAAGCACTTAAAAAATACTATTTATTATTATTATTATTAGAGAACGGGCATTTGATCTCCATTTTACAGATGAGGAAAACGAGATACAGAGAAGTAAAATGATTCACCCAAAGGCTCACAGCAAGCAAGTGGAGGAGCCAGAATTAAAACCCAGGTCCTCTGACCACAAGACCTGTGCCCTTTCCATGAGGTCACACTACTTCTCGTCTGGAAGTGAAGAGTGTGAAGAGTGGGTTATGGAAGCGGAGTGGTGCAGTCTCTCCTAGATCCTACCAACTCCAGACGTATTCACCCAGGAACCTATACTATGCACCTGTTCTATAGGAGATCAGCCTTCTAAAACTACTTTAAATTTCATGTACTGGAAAGGCAACCTTTCCTTAGCCCCTGTCCTTGGCTGCCCCATCCTTCCTGATGATTTTCCCTTGAGTCTCCATCCTCCTTCAAGCCTCACACAGAGATTTAGAGGGCAGAGTCTGAGGCTGCCAAGACCCATGGAGGTCAAACACAGATTTCACTTCACTAACCCATGACATAGATTAGCAGACGATGCCAAATTATTTCAATGACCTGAGTGCTTTTTCTTGGCTCTTGGGTTAAAACCGATTGTCTTCTGCCCTGGCTGGAGGGTAGCCTGGGATTTAATAGGCCTATCTCATATCTTACTCCAGTACCATGACTAGACAGGAAGACCAAATTAATATCATTTTTCACCAGTGGACTGTGAGGCGGAATGCTACTTTTTTTTCCCCAGAATTTTATATAGGCAGGAGTTTTTTTTTATGGGTGACTTTCCATTGTTTTTGATGTTTTTGACAATCTCCAACCCTGGAAATGCAGATCAACCCCATCCAGCTAGGGCCTGGCAAGGTATTCACACTGTCTTGCGAAATAACATACTCTCTACCCTACCTGAACTCTCAAGCCTGTAGCTTTCTCTCCCTTTCTTTGTTTTCCAGTTCTGTTTAGCTCTTCTCTCCGGATGCCTCTGGGAGTTATAGGCTTTTCCTGCCCTTTGGGATCCATCTGGCAATCAATAGTTTTTGTTGAGCACTTACGTGTCTGCCACATGTCTGCTGTGTGACGTCGGGCAAGTCACTTCACTTCCCTGTGTCTCAGTTACTTTATCTGGAAAATGGGGTTTAAACCCTACTTCCTCCTCCTTAGACTGTGAGTCCCATGTGGAACAGGGACTGTGTCCAACCCGATTAACTTGTATCGACCCCAGTTCTTAGAACAGTGCTTGGCGCATAGTAAGCACTTAACAAGTACCACTTTTTTTAAAAGGAGCTTAGAGAATAGAGGGAGAGACGGACATTAAAATATATTACAGCTGTGTGCTGTGTGGCTGAGGGTGGGGTGAATATCAAATGCTTAAAGGGTACAGAACCAAGTTCACAGGCAATGCAGGAGGGAGAGGGAGGACGAGGAAAAAAGGCCTTAGTTGGGAAAGGTCATTTGGAGGAGATGGGTGGAGCTGGAGGTTAGGAGGATATGACAAAATGAGAAGGCACTAGAATTTTAGAGGACTATTGGGAGAGTGCTGAAAGGAAAGTGTAATAGCTGGGCATCCCTGTGCTTCTTTAGAAGTTTTACATAACCCAAGATGTACCATATACATAGAGCACTAAAGCAGTACACTTCTTTTTGCGTGAATATTTTCATTGCATCAGAAATATCTAGGAGGACAAACGATTTTCATTCAATAGTATTTATTGAGCGCTTACTATGATTGCATGTAGGAAACCCAGTGACATCTATCATTCGCTGCAAGCCGCTTTAGGGTTAGAATTTTTTAAAAAGAAAGAAATTAATGTGAAGAAGTTTTAAAGAACAAAAAATGAATGTAAAGTAAATTTTGAGGTTTATGAAGAAGAGAGATTAGTGGGATATTTAAAAAAATATAAATCAAAATGGCAGGGGAGAAGGGGAGTGTAGAGACGTAATATTCCTGGCTAGAGAGGAACACTGAGAAAGACAGTTTATGGTTTCAAGAGATAAATAAAACATGCCTTTAGCAAAATACCCTCGCCTTGTCCTGGGAAAGCACACATAATATCAATGCTTGGTGACCAAGAGGTGAAGGAAGTTGGTAGGACAGAAATGGATACAGTAAAACTGAAGACAATAATATTTGATATTTGCAGGACTGAAAATGAGCATTAAAGGTGGGGTCAGGAGGACTGCTGAGAATCTTAATAAGATAGATGCATTATGCAAATTAATCAAGAATGGAGTAAATAATAAAATAATAGTAATGATAATTGTGATATCTGTTAAGCGCTTACCATGTGTCAAGTGCTGGGGAGCAAAGAGATCTACGAAACCACTAAGTCTGTTGGAAAAATATTACGATTTTAATTTATCTAGAAGGGATATGAAGGATGACAGAGCAAATATACTAAATAGAAAGTCATTTGGATATTGGGTCGAGTTTAGAAATACTTTTTGAAATACATAAGTAGCAAGTACCCTTAGTTCTGCCACAGCCTGGGTTTTCACTACGTGTTTTGGCTAGAATGCTGGTAGGACATTAGGGAATGTTCTCGCGGCAATGCGAGCCTGTTTCCGCTCAGTCTGTGGTGTTATTGGAAAAAACCGCTCGTGCACAGGTGCCTAGCGTCAGTTCTTCAAAATGAGTTCCCTCAATGCCAGATTCTGCAAGAACACAATCCTTCTATTCTAGACTGTAAGCTCTTTATGGGCAGGGACAATGTCTGTTAATTCTGTTGTATTATACTCACCAACTGCTTAGAATAGTGCTCTGCACATAGCAAGCGCTCACTAAATGCCACTGATGGATTAAAGGAGACTCAATCAAAGGTATTTATTGAGCATTTACTGTGTGCAGAGCACTACGTGCTTGGAAAAGTACAGTACAACAGAGTTGGCAAATGCGATCCCTGCCAACAGGGATCTTCTATTCTACAGGCCGAGACAGACATGTAAATAGATTAGGGATAGGGGAAAGAGAGTAGGGGAGTTGGGTGTATTTTATTTTTTGAAATTTCCTTTCTTTGCCTATGAAAAAAAGAATCTTATTTTCATCGTACCTATATTTCTACTGCAGATACCTTTGGTTAAAAAAAACAATCTTCTGAGTATTAATTGGATTTTGTCTGTGGAGAAAGGTGAAGCCTAAGCACAGAGGTTACTGAAGAACAATTCCCCACCCTGTCGGTTTCAGGAATCCTTCAACCTGAAAGAAGCAATACCCCTAATATCAACAGACATTTTCTGAACAGACATAGGACACAGGAGAAGCATGATAATATCTAGAAAGTGTCTTGCAGATACTCCGGTTTGCCTGGCACAAAATCCAGCCTCATGTGGCCCAGTTAACATAAACAAATGTGTCTCCAGTGACTCTATGAGAGTCGGCTCATGGGACTGCAGGCCCAGGGAGGCTCTGAAAACCCTTCAGAAACACTCATATTGACTCATTCTGCCCAACTTGGGGTTGAGAGCATGTTTGTGGGGGATTTCAGATCCATAGCTATTAGTCCCGGGATTATTAGTCCCTTGTTTCATGGACTGGGGACTTGGCTGAGCCACCCCTGGGAGAACACAATGATTATGTATGTGCCAACTCTGTTACATTATAATAATAATGATGGTAGTTGTTAAGCGTTTACTATGTGGCAAGCACTGTTCTAAGTGCTGGGATAGATACAAGGTAATCAGGTTGTCCCACATGGGGCTCACAATCTTAATCCTCATTTTGCAGATGAAGTAACTGAGGCACAGAGAAGTTAAGTGACATGCCCAAAGTCACAAAGCTGACAAGTGGCGGATCAGAATTAGAGCCCATGACCTTTGACTCCCAGGCCTGTGCTCTTTCCACTAAACCACCCTGCTTCTCCCTACTTTTATAGTCTCCATCTCATCATCACCATCATCATCATCATAGTAGTGGTATTTATTAAGCACCTAGTGTGTACCAAGCACTCTACTGAGCACTGGGATAGATACAAGAAAATTAGGTCAGATAGAGTTCCCATCCCACATGGGGCTCACAGTCTAAGGGGGAGGGAGAACAGATATTTAATTACCACTTACTGAAAAGGAAACTTAAGCACAGAGAAGTTAAATGACTCGCCCAAGGTCACCCGCAAGCCAGCAGCAGAGGTGGAATTAGAACCCAGGTCCCCTGACTCCAGGCCGGTGCTCTTCCCACTAGGCTTCGTTGTTCTATGAACCCTTTTTTTTAATCTAGAGAAGCTTCACATTTTATCTGAAGCGCTCATGGATGCAGCCTCACGAGTTGGCAGGGTCGTCTTCAAACTGAAGGACAACCTGCTGCATAATTCCTACGAACCTGGGTGAGGGATCACTGTTCCAATCCCTATTTCAGAGAAAGGAAGCTACTTCATCGAGAAGCCCAAATCAACGGGGTTAAATTAGGTTAGGAATCAGGAGGTGAACTCTGGGCTCCCGAGTTGCCAGTGTGAAGCTGAGCCTGCTGAGCCTCTGACTTTTAGATGATAGGCACAGAGTGGCTCGGGTTGGTAAGTAATTGCACGCACACAGAGAACCTGGAGTACCTGCAAACACGGTCCTGCAGCTTCTGCCTTTAGTACCTATTGTTAGCTGGTTTGCTGCCTTGTTAGACTGTGAGCCTCACCGCCCTGCCTCGCCGAGGGACGGGAACTGGATCTAATTCCCAAATGTGTATTCTCTCCCGGACCGAGTACAGGGCTCTAAACCCAGGAAGCACCCAGTAAGTGATAATACTCTTAGTCTGCTAGAGAAGCAGCTTGGCCTAGTGGAAAGAGCTCAGGCCTGGTAGTCAGTGAACTTGGGTTCTAAACCTGACTCTACCACTGGTCTGCTGTGTGACCGTGGGTAAGCCACTGCACTTCTCTGTGCCTCCATTGCCTTATCTGCAAAATGAGGATTAAGGCTGGGGGCAGGACAAGGACTGTGGCCAACCTGATTATCCTGTATCTGCTCCAGGGCTTAGTACAGTGTCTGGCACATAGTAAGCACTTAACAAATGCCATTTGTTTTTAAATCAAATCTATCCCCTTTAAGACAGCCCAACCAAATGCACCAAGTCTGTTTTGAGAGACTCTCTGGCATTTCCTTGAACTGGAGAGTGTCTCATTGTCACTTGGTTGCTAAATCAGCTCTAGCTTTACCAGATGCAGAATTTTCCTAAACACAAAGAAGTCAGACTTAGTTTGAGGACCTTGAAGTGAAGATAGGCTTCCAGAGAGAAGGGCCAATAGATGAGAAAGACAGAGAGGCAGGGAGAAGGAGAGAGAATTAGATTTAGCGAGCCAGAAGATGGAGAAAAAGAGGCACCGGTATGTATTGTAAAGTTTGCAGGCTGGGGGTTTTTTTTTGGATGCTCAAGAAGTCATTTTTGCTGAAATACATCTTCACTGAAATACATTCATCATTGGTGTATTGTTTTTTTCAGGGACCAAGATACAGATCTTTTAAAAAACATAATCAAAGGGAAAAGTCTGTTAAAAAAAAAGAGCCGTCTATGGAGGGAAAGAGAAATAACAATGATGAGATAACCCAGCATGTGCTTTGCAATGCCCCTGTGCTCTTGTACCAATTCCAGAGATACAGTTTCTGAGAAAGCAGATTGAATTTTGCCTAAATCTTGAGAGAAAATAAGAACCCTCCTATGAATGGGATGGAGGGGGCCGCTCCTCAGAAGTAAGCCTCCCCTCAGCAACTGTGAGCTACATTTCCAGGAAGAGATAGAGGGCCTGCTGAGCATCGACGTAGCTGCTTATGAACAGCGCAAGAGGAAGCCCACCTGCTCTCCGGTTAGGCAAAGTTCTAAGGTACCCCATAGAAACTGGGCCATGGGGACCCCCACATGTCACCCTGGGTTGGCAGGGGACTCCAGCAACAGGAGCTCACTCCACTAGCAGTGCCAAATGGCGTGGAACTGTGGTAGAGACAACAAACTTTAGGAGGGTTTGAGAGACAATACAGTGCCTCTGGCCAGGCTCACCAAACTCCACAGACTGGAAAGAGCATCGTTTCACTGAGATTGATTTTCAGGATTGGCGGGGAAGACGGAGAGGACGTTGCAGGCTGTGGGTGGATGGTTCGGATCCAAAGGCTCTAAAATACGGGCGCAGAGCGGAATGGCAGCGTGGAAAGACCGGCGGCCCAGCGGGCTCAGTGCCATCGGCAGTGTCCCGGCCCCGAGCCTCCCAGCGGGTCAAGGGAAGGACAGGTTGTCAAGCTGGAGGCTGCCAGCCGGAGGCACTTTCTCAGATTGGCCTTGGGTGAGGACGTGAGACGAGAGGAACATAAGAGCAGGTTTTTTGGATATGCTCTAACCGGCATCTAATCCAAAATCAGGCAGGAAGCAATTTGTTTGAACACTGCTGCTACTGTTTTGGGAACGTAGCCCAGACCTTTTCCTCTCCCTGTCCTGCAGTGTGCTTGGTCCCTAGGTTAGGACAGATCATGGCCATTACTTAGTCCCATGCCCAGGGTCATAACAAGCTGGAAACAATGACTAAAGGGACTCTGTCCTTAGTGGAGCAATTTAAAGTTGGAAGAATTGCATTGGCAAGTAGTTTGGCTCCTGAAGTCCCATCCCCCTCCCCCCAGACTGATGACCCTACCTCAGGGATTTGATTTGGGCCCTGCTTCCCTTCAATCCTGCCACAGTGTGTGGAGATTTTCTAAAAATCTATGTCCCCCTGCCAAAGAATAAACCAACACTCTACCTACCCCGTGGTAAAGGACAGTGGCTTGGAACTTGGCTGGTGGCCAAATCAGGCAGTGACGTGGCCCAAGACCCGAAGTATAGATGTCATGTTCTGATGATTCTGAAGATGACTGAGAGAAGCAGCATGGCCTAGTGGCAAGAGCCCAGGCTTGGGAGTTAGAGGTCGTGGCTTCTAATTCCGGCTCCTCCATTTGCCAGCTGTGTGACTTTGGGCAAGTCACCTGGGTTCTCTGTGCCTCAGTTCCCTCACCTGTAAAATGGGGATTAAATCTTTGAGCGCCACGTGGGACAACCTGCTTACCTTGTATCTACCCCAGCACTTAGAACAGTGCTTGCCACATAGTAAGCGCTTAACAAATACGATCATTATGATGATTATTATTACGATTCCTGCCGCATCTGATAGACCGTACGAAGCACTCCCCAGCCAGGACCAACCCTCAGTGTGTGAATTCCGCAGTCAGATGTCATAAACGAGGTTCAGAAAAGTTTACTGGTGTTAATAATAATAATGATGGTATCTATAAATGTTGTCGCTCCAACTTAGACTGTCAACCCCAAGGGGAACAGAGACTGTTTCTGACCTAATTGCCTTCTATCTACCCCAGATAGTGCTTGGCACTTAGAAACTTTTTAACAAATTATTTTCATTATCGTTATTATCATCTAGTAGGGATCGATGTTTTGAGGAGAATCAGCCTTACCAGTGAGGTCCCCAAATTACAGCAAATCCCCTCTCGCTTCTACACTACAAGACTTTACCCCGAGTCTGCTCTTGATTCTATTCAGTTCTCCGGAAGAAGTACCTCTGTCCTGAGAGAGACTGCCCGCTAACTGTATAGGCTGAGCACCACACAAGTATCTATTTCTCCCCGCCCAGTGCAGATGGGTAATCAATAACATTTATTGAGTGTCTAATGTGTGCAGAACACTGTACAAAGCACTTGTGAGAGTACAGGAGAAATTAGTAGACCTCCTTCCTGTCCTTAAGGAACTTACACTCTACTGGACTGGCTCTAGGAGGGCATTCAGTCTAGGCCTGGACTCTGAGGAAAGAGACTCAATAATTGTGGTGACTATTAAGCACTTACTATGTGCCAAGCACTGGGGTAGATACATGATAGACCCAATCCCCGTCTCGGACCCACCGGACCCACAGTTTAATCAGGTAGGAGAACAGGTGTTTATTCCTCATTTTATAGTTAAGGAAACTGAGGCACAAAGAAGTTAAGTGACTTGCTCAAGGTCACACAGCAGGCATGTGGCAGAGTCTGAATTAGAATCAATCCATTAGTGGTATTTATTGAGCATTTACTATGTGCACAGCACAGTACTAAGTACGTGGGAGAGTACAGTACAACAGAATTAGCGGACAATTCCCTACCCATCATGAGCTTACAGTCTAGAGGGGGAGACAGATGCTAACATGAATAACATTTTAACCAAATACTTTATAATATATAATTTAAAGGTATGTACATAAGTACTGAGTCCTCTGACTTCCAGACCCATGCTCTTTCTTCTAGGCCACATTGCTTCTCTTGAGGTCCTGAGCAACATTTCCTAGAGATGGCGGAGCCATCTCCCCGCTCCTGCTCCTCAGGATTCCCTGATACTTCCCCTCTCGGGACTCTTAACTGGCAGCTTCAGTTTAATTCAGGTGTTACTGAGTTGTTTTAAGTTTCTGGGCCTTCAGGTAGTAAAGGTGAAACCCAGTGACATTTATTTCTTTATAGGTCTCCGAGACAAAGGGCAGTTTGCTTCTTTTAGATACCCAGAAATGGGAATTTTGTTAACATTTTTTGTTAAACAATGAAGCTTCAAATGCGTAAACTCTTTTATTAAAAGTACTTACTAAGCTAGGTAATCGTGTCAGACGCAGCCCTTGTCTCACATGGGACTCACAAAATAAGAGGAAGGGGTATCATTCCCATTTTACAGGTGAGGCAACTGAAGTCCAGAGAGGTTAAGTGACTTGCCCAGGGTCACCCAGCAGGTTAGTTGCACAGCTGGGTGTAGAACCTAGGTATTCCGATTCCCCATCCCATGTTCTTTCTACTAAGCTATGCTGCCTCCTCTTAAGAGACTATATTGTTTTTTCCAAGTCTTTTCAATATGCCTCAGTCTCCCCAGGCCCAAGATGGAGAAGGGGGCTTATGTTACACCTTGTCCAAGGAGAAAAGCCAGGTGACAGTCAACTTGGAGGAGGATTAGCGATTATGTTAGGTCCCATTAGTACCAGATGAGTGACCACATCTCATGGGGATGGGGTCTGAGTTGCAGTATTTTATCATCGCAGCACTTGTAGCTTACGAATCAAATCTCAGCAGAAAGCAAAAGGAAGCTTAATGCAGCTTAATGTCATGGTAACTGTGGCATCTTTTCCTCTTTTCTTCTCTATGATTTAATTTACTTCCTTGGGTTGGGTCATTCTGCCCTTTCCCTTCTGCACTTTGTGATGTCTGAATCAGGTCACGTTGAGATGATGTCTCTAGTCCAGCGACAGGAAGGGCTATTTATCAGGGAATGGATTTCTCCATCTTTTTCTTCTGATCCTCTGATACTTTATTCCGTTCCCATTGTGTTCTTCCTTTGCTCCTCTCAAGACTCATTGCCCTTTAATTATCTCTTTTGATCTCTCTCCTGTCTCTCAGTCTTCTCCATTTCTTTTTTCCCTGGTTCTGCTGGTTGCACCTTCTGACAATTCAGAAATGAGTTACCTGGATCATCAGAGATTCAGCGTGCCAGTGTTGGCACCGTGGAATCTCGTTCTCCAGAAACACAAGTCTCTTTCCCCTCCGAAGATACAGTAGCGTCTCCATTAATTGAAAAACTGGCATTGGAGTTCCAGCCCTGCAGTGACTTAGAGAGACACAATCCAAGCCAGTAAAGTCTTGGGGCGGCTCTGTGAATTACCCAGGCTATTTTCCTTCTCTCCTTTCCTTCCTTCCCTACTCCCTGACTTTCAGGAATTTCACTTCTCATCTCCAATTCATTCATTCATTCAGTTGTATTTATTGAGCGCTTACTGTGTGCAGAGCACAGAGTATAGTATAGTAGCGTGGTATAGAGGGAGAGTATAGTGCAACAGAATTAGCAGATACGCTCCCTGACCCTAACAGTGTAGAGTCCCTGACGGTCTAGGGAGAAGAGCCAAGGAAATGAAAGGAGGAGAAATTCAAGCAAGTCAATTTTGCAGTTGAGAGTCTGGTCAAATGCTAAGCCTTGTGGCTTCCTCCCTGCTATCCTTGGCTCCTTAACTGAAAAAAACGGAGCTGAAGTCTCCTTCCCCTGAATCCAGGATATAACACAGCCAACCCAAACCCATCCTTTGAGTAGCATCATCACCAGCCCTGCCAAAAAAAAAATTGATCAGCACCCTCTCCCCTTCCCTCCCAACCCCTCCAGGAGTTACAACTGCATAACTGCGTAAAATTAATAGAATCATCATTCTTTACCTCTTGCCTTACTCTGAATGATGCCAGTGACTATGAGAAGAAATCATGTCATCTCATCAGTCACTTTAACATCGGGTTTCTATCTGGGGAGACAGTGTGGCCTAGAGGAAAGGATATGGGACTGGGAGTCAGGACTCCTGGGTTCTCATCCCAACTCCACCACCTGCCTGCCGTGTGAGCTTGGGCAAGTCACTTAACTTCTCTGTGCCTCAGTATTCTCATCTGTAAAATAGAGATAAAATACTCATTTTCCCTCCCTCTTAGACTGTAAGCCCCTCTCTAATGATCTTGAATCCACCCCAGCCTTAAACAGTGTTTGCGCTTAATAGCTATCATCATTATCACATCTGTTTATGATTGTTTCATTGTCGACTCTTGGTTTTATCCTTTTTATCCAGCTGCTATCTCTCTAAGCTTTCAATAAATGCCTCTGAATGATTTTACATATTTTTATTATATTTTTGTATATTAGGCCCGCCTGTCTTCCCCATTAGGATGGAGGTTCCTTGAGGGCAGGGATGAGGTCTTTTATCATCATTATTTCGTGTTTACTAGGGTGATCTGCACATATATGGTGCATGTTGCTACTGGGGCTGCTGAAGCAGAAAAGGCTTAACTTAACTCGATGGGAATGACTCAGCCAGGGTCCGGGAGGAAAGACCTACATTAGCTGAACGGAATGCGGTTGGCTCAGATTCTCATTTTTCTTGCTGGTTGTGCCCCATCTGGTTACATGAAGCTCGATTGGCTTAGGAGACATAAAAGATAGCTCAGGCCTTTTTCGTGATCCAGAATTCTGCTGATTTCCCAAGACGCCGCAACGAAGTTGAGGGTCAAAGCAAGATGGATGGGGAGGGATGGGGGACCAAACTGGAAAAGAAGCCACAAGGAAAACTTCAAGAGGAAAACCAGACAAATTATAGTTGGGGGCAGTGGAAATCACATGAAAATAATGATGGCACTCGTTAAGCACTTCCTATATGCCAAGTGCTGGGATGGATACAAGAAAATCAGATAGGAACAGCCCTTCTCCCAGATGGGGCTCACAGTCTATGGGAGAGGGAGAACAGGTATTTTTTTCTCCATTTTACAGATGAGGCACGGAGAAGTTAAGTGATTTGCCCAAAGCCCTAGAGCAGGCAAGTGGCAGGGCTGAGATGAGAACCCAGGTTTCCTGACTCCTAGTCCCGTGCTCTTTTGACCAGGCTACACTGCTTCCAACTAAGAAGGTACCAAACTAGAAAGGTTTGGCAGCTTCAAATAATACTAATAATTGTGGTGTTTGTTAAGTGGTTACTGTGTGCCAAGCACTGTATCAAGAACTGGAGTAGATATGAGGTAATCAGGCCAGACACTGTCTCTCGTGGGACTCACAGTCTAAGCAGGAGAGAGAACAGGGTGAATTTATAATTATTTTTATTAATGTGTATGTATCTATAATTCTATGTATTTATAATGATGCTACTGATGCCTGTTTACTTGTTTTGATGTCTGTCTCCTCCCTCTTAGACTGTGAGCCCGTTGTGGGCAGGGATTGTCTGCTTTTGTTGCTGAATTTTACTTCCCAAATGCTTAGTACAGTGCTCTGCACACGGTAAGTACCCAATAAATACGACCGAATAAATAAATGAATGAATTTTCATTTTACAGCGAAGGTAACCGAGGTCCAAAGAAGTGAAGTGTCTTGCCTAAGGTCACCCGGCAGGCAAGTGTCAGAGTCACGAGCATACAACCCACACATTTGTCCCAATATAGGCCACAGATGCTGCTCATGAGAAAGACGAACACCCAACTCGGATTTTCGCAGAGCGCGGCCCAACTCTTTGTCAAAATGGGTCACCTTTGAAACTCAGTGGAGTCGTAGAGGGTGCCAATCAAGTGCTTAAGGGGTACGGATCCAAGTGCTTGGCAACCCAGAAGGGAGGGCGAATGGGAGAAATTAGGGCATAGCCAGGAAAAGTCTCTTGGAAGAGAGGTGATTTAAGTAAGCCTTGGAAGGTGGGGAGAGTGGTGGTCTGCCAGATATGAAGGTGGAGGGAATTCTGGGCTAGCAGGAGGGCAAGGTCAAGGGGTCCTAGGAAAAAACTTTCCACCTATTGATTAAAAAACCCAAAAAGACACTGGAACAGGCTGTCCGGAAGAGCAGTGTACGAGAAAAGTTTTGAAAAGAAACTATACTGGATCGTCTACCTACTGGAGAGACTGAACCAATTGGTTCTCTGGAAATTCCTTCCAGATTTATGACTCCGTGGGAGAGGGAAGCAGATGAAAACTAAGGGCTACCGAATCGTCTGCGGGCAACTGATTTTTTTCGCAACCAGCTCAAGGCGAGGTGCCGTCGGTAAACAATGTTTTCTTTATTCAGGGCTTAACAAGTAATAAGGAGGCACAGTGAGTTTTCTGCCAGGAACACTGTTAAACTAGTGTTTCCCGAATTCACTTACGTGGCCTCCGAGAAGGGTGTCTGAACTGCCTGAGCAGCGTTTTCATACAGATCAAGCAGGGCTGGGTTGGGCTTCCTTCCTTAGAAAGTCCCTAGCTTGTAAACTCACTGTAGGCAAGGGAATGGGTCTGTTTAGGGTTATATTGTGCTCTCCCAAGCGCTTCGTACAGTGCTCTGCACACAGCAAGTGTTCAGTAAATCTGATTGAACGAAAGCACTCGGAAGAGAAAGAGAACTTTATCAGGGCAAGCGTAGAACTCTCGGGCTCGGATAACGGGGACGACGCTCAGATCAACAAGCATAAAATGGAGGAGTCACAAGACCACGTTTCCTTTCGCATCACGGAAGTGAACGTTTCCGACCGGCCCCGCGGTTCAGTCCCCGAGATCGGAGTCACCCACCCTCCCGTATCCGTCGACGGGGTTGTGACTTGGGTGCCTGGAGTTTTTCTAAATCAAAATCTACTGACGTTCAAACACGGAACAGCTCACTCCTCCCACCCTAACAAAGAGCGCCTTAGAAGGGGCCCAGAGTGACAGCCTCTAATTCCTAGACACTATCTCTGCACAGTGTATAAATTTACACCCGTTTAACTAGCTATTTACAGCTGCCCGGAATGCCACCTGTAATCCCCAGCACCGTAATTATGGGGCCTGAGCAGTTCGACGGGAGATGGGGAGCAGACGACTTCGCCGCTTCATGGTAAAGTCGCTGATCCAACGACTATTTAAAAAAAAAAAAGACTAAAGCGATTGGGGTAAAGGAGGCCAAGAGGGGATTTCATCGGAATCCGCGCGGAAAGTGGCTAGAGCGCCGGTCGGGGACCTGGGTTCTAATTCCGGCTCTGCCACCTGTCTGCTCTGTGACCTTGGCCAAAGCACTTCACTTCTCTGGGCCTCGGTTACCTCATCTGTACAATGGCGATGGAGACTGGGAGCTCCACGTGAGACAGGGCCTGTGTCCAACCTGCTTCGCTTGTGTGCACCCTAGCGCTCAGTACAGTGGCTGGGACACAGTAGGCGCTTAACAAATACCACTGTTATCGTGACTGCTTATTCCCAACTGGCTTTTGGAGCCGGATAACGGGAGCGTCTCTGGGCCCGGAGGCTGGAGGGGGGCCGCCTCCCTCCAAGGAGGACAATCTGGTGTTGGCGGGTGAAGACCGGGGAGCAGCTCCGGCCTGTGGGGAGGGGAACAACGGTCAAGAGAAGCAACGTGGCTTAGTGCGAAAACCACGGCCTTGGGAGTCCGAGGTTGTGGGTTCGACTCCCAGCTCTGCCACTTGTCAGCTGGGTGACTGTGGGCAGGTCGCTTCACTTCTCTGGGCCTCGGGGACCTCCTCTGTAAAATGGGGATTAACTGAGAGCCTCACGTGGGACCACCTGACGACCCTGTATCTCCCCCAGCGCTTAGGACAGTGCTCGGCACATAGTAAGCGCTTAACAAATACCGACGTCATTATTATTATTAGTGCAAAAACCACGGGCTTGGGAGTCCGAGGTTGTGGGTTCTAATTCCGCTCCGCCCCGTATCAGCCGTGTGACTTTGGGCAAGTCACTTCCCTCCTCCGCGCCTCATTCACCTCTTCTGTAAAATGGGGGTTAAGACTGTGCGCCTCACGTGGGACAACCCGTATCCACCCCAGCGCTTAGGACAGTGCTTGGCACATAGTAAGCACTTAACAAATACCAACGACATTATTACATTATTAAATGACTTTGGGCAAGTCAGTTAACTTCTCTGTGCCTCAGCTCCCTCATCTGTAAAATGGGGATGAAGACTGTGAGCCCCACCTGGGGCAACCTGATTGCCTTGTATCTCCCCCAGCGCTTAGGACAGTGCTCGGCACATAGTAAGCGCTTAACAAATACCAACATTATTATTACATTATTATATGACTTTGGGCAAGTCACTTAACTTCTCTGTGCCTCAGTTCCCTCATCTGTAAAATGGGGATGAAGACTGTGAACCCCACCTGGGGCAAGCTGATTGCCTTGTATCTCCCCCAGCGCTTAGGACAGCGCTCGGCACATAGGAAGCGCTTAACGAAGCAGCGTGGCTCGGTGGAAAGAGCACGGGCTTTGGAGTCAGGGCTCATGAGTTCGAATCCCAGCTCTGCCACTTGTCAGCTGTGTGACTGTGGGCGAGTCACTGCACTTCTCGGGGCCTCAGTTCCCTCATCTGTCAAATGGGGATGAAGACTGTGAGCCCCACGTGGGACAACCTGATTCCCCTGTGTCTACCCCAGCGCTTAGAACAGTGCTTGGCACATAGTAAGTGCTCAACAAATACCAACATTACTATTATTACTATTATTGGCCCCGCCCCTGCTGCGGAGTCTAATAATCATAATAACAATGATGGTTATTTGTTAATAATAATAATAATGTTGGTATTTGTTAAGCGCTTACTATGTGCAGAGCACTGTGCTAAAATTAATAATTATGTTGGGATTTGTTAAGCGCTTACTAGGTGCAGAGCACTGTTCTAAGCGCTGGGGGAGATGCAGGGTCATCAGGTTGTCCCACGTGGGGCTCACAGTTTTAAATCCCCAATTTACAGAGGAGGGAACTGAGGCCCCGAGAAGTGAAGTGACTTGCCCACAGTCACACAGCGGACAAGTGTCAGAGGCGGGATTCGAACTCAGGACCTCGGACTCCCAAGCCCGGGCTCTTGCCACTGAGCCACGCTGAGCGGGGCCTCGGGGAGGGGGCGGAGCCAACGCTGGGATGGGCGGGGCCTCGGGGAAGGGGCCAATGGCAGGTGGGCCTCGGGGAGGGGCGGGGCCTCCGGAGGGAGGGGCGGGGCCTCGGGGAAGGGACCAATAGCAGGCGAGCCTCGGGGCGGGGGCGGGGCCTCGGAGGCGTGGCCTTAGTGACTGGACCAATGGCAGGCGGGCCTCGGGAAGGGGCGGAGCCTCCGGTGGGAGGGGCGGGGCTTCGAAGAAGGGACCAATAGCAGGCGGGCCTCGGGGCGGGGGCGGGGCCTCCGGGAAGAAGCCAATGGCAGGCGGGCCTCGGGGCGGGGCCTCCGGACGGGTGGGGGGAACAGCTGTGTAGGCCCCGCAGAGGGGGCGGGGCCTGGGGGACGGCGCCAATGGCAGGCGGGCCGGGGGCGGGGCCTCGAAGAAGGGACCAATAGCAGGCGGGCCTCGGGGCGGGGGCTGGGCCTCGGGGGGCGGAGCCTCCGGGAAGGAGCCAATAGCGGGCGGGCCTCGGGGAGGGGGCGGAGCCTCCGGCCGGACGGGTGGGGGGGGGGACAGCTGTGTAGGCCCCGCAGCGGGGGCGGGGCCTGGGGGACGGGGCCAATGGCAGGCGGGCCCGGGGCGGAGCCTCCGGAGGGAGGGGCGGGGCCTCGAAGAAGGGACCAATAGCAGGCGAGCCTCGGGGAGGGGGCGGGGCCTCGGGGGGCGGAGCCTCCGGGAAGGAGCCAATGGCGGGCGAGGGGGCGGGGCCTCGTGGTCCGGCCCGGGGGTTGTCAATCAGCGAGCGCGCGGCGGCGGGTGATGTCAGCGGATCAGCTGCTCGGGAACAAAGAACGGACGAGAGTCTTCCCCAAGACCCAAAGTTGCGGCGGCGGCGGCGGCGGCGGCTTTGGCGTTGTCGGATCCCCTTTCCCCCTTCCCGGCCGGCGCCATGGATAGCGACGACGAGATGGTGGAGGAGGCGGTGGAAGGTGCGGGGCCGCGGCCGGGGGGCGGGGAGGACCTGCGCGAGGGAGGCTCACAGCGCTTAGGACAGCGCTGCGCACGCCTGGCCCGCTTAGTCGAGCCCTCCCTCGTGGCTCGGGGGCAAGAGCCCGGGCGGCGGAGTTCCGAGGTCGTGGGTTCGAATCCCCCCCCCCCCCCCGTGGCTGCTGGGTGACCTTGGGCCAGTCGTTTCACTTCCTCTGGGCCTCAGTCACCTCGTCTGTCAAATGGGGCTGAAGACTGAGCCTCCCGTGGGACCGCCTGATGACCCTGCGTCTCCCCCAGCGCTTACAACAGTGCTCTGCACCTAGGAAGCGCTTAACAGATCCCAGCATGATGATGATGATTCTTCTCTGGGCCTCAGTGACCTCATCTGTCAAATGGGGATTAACCGTGACCCTCCCGTGGGACCACCTGATGACCCTGCGTCTCCCCCAGCGCTTAGAACAGTGCTCTGCACCTAGGAAGCGCTTAACAAATGACAACATGATTATTATTATTATTATTCTCTGGGCCTCAGTGACCTCATCTGTCAAATGGGGATTAACCGTGACCCTCCCGTGGGACCACCTGATGACCCTGCCTCTCCCCCAGCGCTTAGAACAGTGCTCTGCACCTAGGAAGCGCTTAACAGATCCCAACATGATGACGATGATTCTTCTCTGGGCCTCAGTGACCTCATCTGTCCAATGGGGATTAAAAAATGTGAGCCCCACGTGGGACCACCTGATGACCCGGCCTCTCCCCCAGCGCTTACAACAGTGCTCTGCACCTAGGAAGCGCTTAACAGATCCCAACATGATTATTCTTCTTCTCAGGGCCTCAGTTCCCTCATCTGTCCAATGGGGATGAAGACCGGGAGCCTCATGTGGGACAACCTGATGACCCTGCATCTCCCCCAGCGCTTACAACAGTGCTCGGCACCTAGGAAGCGCTTAACAAACACCAACACGGTGGTTGTTGTTCTCTGGGCCTCAGTGACCTCATCTGTCCAATGGGGATGAAGAGCGGGAGCCTCCCGTGGGACCACCTGATGACCCTGCGCCTCCCCCGGCGCTTAGGACAGTGCTCCGCCCGGAGGAAGCGCTTAACAAATGCCATGGTGATCATTATTCCCTCCGGCCTCCTCCGGGGTGGTTGGTGGGCCGGGATTCATTCATTCAGTAGGATTTATTGAGCGCTTCCTGTGTGCAGAGCCTTGGCCTAAGCGCTCGGACTCTGCGTGTGGCCCCATTGCCCCTTCCAAGCGCTTAGGCCAGTGCCCTGCACACAGGACGGGCTCTCTCCTCGGCCGCCCCCCCTCCTCACCGTCCCCCGTTCTCGCCTGCCCCCAAAATCGAGCCCCGGCCCACGTCCTCCCGCCGTCCCGGAACGCCCTCCCTCCTCTCCTCCGCCGAACTAACTCTCCTCCCCTCTTCCGAGCCCTCCTGAGAGCTCACCTCCTCCGGGAGGCCTTCCCACACTGAGCCCCCCTTTCCCTCCGCTCCCCCTCCTTCCCCGCCCTCAGCCCCGTGCTCATTTGCATATCTCATTTATATATATCATTTATTACCCTCTTTATTTTGTAAATGAGGTGTACATCCCCTGGACTCTACCCCTCCCTGCACCCTCTGCTCTTCCCCCTTCCCCTCAGCCCTGTGCTCATTTGCATATCTTATTTATATATATTATCACCCTCTTTATTTTGTAATTGAGGTGTACATCCCCTGGACTCTACCCCTCCCCTGCACCCTGCCCCTTCCCCTCAGGGCTGTGCTCATTTGCATATCTCATTTATATATATCATTTATTACCCTCTTTATTTTGTTAATGAGGTGCACAGCCCCTGGACTCTACCCCTCCCCTGCACCCTGCCCCTTCCCCTCAGCCCTGTGCTCATTTGCATATCTTATTTATATATCTATATATCATTTATTGCCCTCTTTATTTTAATGAGGTGAACATCCCCTGGACTCGAACCCTCCCCTGCACCCTCTGCTCCTCCCCCTCCCCCACAGGGCTGTGCTCATTTGCATATATTATTTATATATCTCATGTATTATCCTCTTTATTTTGTTAATGAGGCGAACATCCCCTGGACTCTACCCCTCCCCTGCACCCTCTGCTCCTCCCCCCTTCCCCTCCCCTCAGCCCTGTGCTCGTTTGTATATATAAATCATATATGTATATATATAATTACCCTCTTAATTTTGTTAATGAGGTGTACATCCCCTGGACTCTACCCCTCCCCTGCACCCTCTGCTCCACCCCCTTCCCCTCAGCACTGTGCTTATTTGTATATATTTTATATAGATATTATTTATTATCCTCTTTATTTTGTGAATGAGATGTACATCCCCTGGACTCTACCCCTCCCCCCTCTGCTCCTCCCCCTTCCCCTCAGCCCTGTGCTCATTTGCATATATTATTTATATATCTCATGTATTATCCTCTTTATTTTCTTAATGAGGTGTACATCCCCTGGACTCTACCCCTGCCCTGCACCCTCTGCTCCTCCCCCTTCCCCTCCCCTCAGCCCTGTGCTCATTTGTATATATCATGTATTATATATTATTTATTACCCTCTTTATTTTCTTAATGAGGTGTACATCCCCTTGACTCTATCCCTCCCCCCACCCTCCGCTCCTCCCCTTCCCCCTCAGCACTGTACTCATTTGTATATATTATTTATTAACCTATTTATTTTGTTAATGAGGTCTACATCCCCTAGATTCTGTTTATCTTGAGGATGTGGTCTTGTTTTGTTTTGCTTTGCCGTCTCCCCGGTCTAGACTGGGAGACCGTCATCGGACGGGGATGGTCTCTCTCTGTTGCCCAATTGTTCCTTCCAAGCGCTGAGGCCAGTGCTCTGCACGTAGTAAGCGCTCAATAAATACGATTGAATGAATAAAGACGATGGAATAAATGAATAAATCGGCGTTGTGGCAGCGAGCGGTGTGGCCGGGCCTGCCCGCTACAACGCCCCCCACCTCTACAACGCCCCCAAGAAATAAAACCTCCAGTCAACCCCCGGCAGGACCATCCTTTCCCGCCTTCGTCTTCACCCCCGACCTCCTTTCCCCTTAAAAAAAACTTTAAAATTCACCATTTAACAACGATGGCATCTGTTAAGCGCTTACTATGTGCCCCAAGCACTGTTCTAAGCGCTGGAGAGGATAGAAGAGGATCAGGTTGTCCCACGTGGGGCTCACAGTCTTCACCCCCATTTTACAGATGGGGTAACGGAGGCCCAGAGAAGTGAAGTGACTCGCCCAAAGTCACCCGGCTGACAAGCGGCGGAGCGGGGATTTGAACCCACGACCTCCGACTCCCAAGCCCGGGCTCTTTCCACTGAACCACAGCTCCAATCATTCCTATCTCTTAAGTGCTTCCTTTCATTCATTCAGTGAGTCGTATTTACGGGGCGCTTACTACGTGCAGAGCACTGTACTAAGGGCTTGGAATGGACAGTTCGGCAACAGAGAGAGACCATATCCCTGCCCAATGACGGGCTCACAGTCTAAACGGGGGACACAGAACAGCAGAGCAAAAGATGACAAAACAAAGACAAGACAACATCAAGATCAATAGAATCAAGGGGATGTACACCTCATTAACAAAATAATCGGGGTGATAAATGATAGATACAAATGAGCACAGTACTGAGGGGAAGGGGGAAGAGCAGAGGGTGGGGGGGGGAGTAGAGGGAAAGGGGGGCTCAGTCTGGGAAGGCCTCCTGGAGGAGGTGTGCTGTGCCAAGAGCTTGGGAGGAGTCCCAGGTAGCACCCTCGCTTCCACATTGAGAAACACGGTGGCTTCGTGGAAAGAGCCCGGGCTTGGGACGTGGACGTGGGTTCTGATCCCGCCTCCGACACGGGTCCGCTGTGTGACCTTGGGCAAGTCATTTCCCTTCCTCCGGGCCTCAGTTCCCTCCTCTGTAAAATGGGAATTGAGACTGGGAGCCCCATGTGGGACAACCTCATTGCTTCGGGTCAGTGCTGGGCCCATAATAAATGCTTAAGAAATACCATCATTAATAATAATAATAATAATAATAACTTGGTATCTGCTAAGCACTTACTATGGGCCAAGCACTGTTTTAAGCACTGGGTAGATACAAGGTAATCAGGTTGTCCCATGTGGGGCTCGCAGTTTTAATCCCCATTTTCCAGATGAGGGAACTGAGGCATAGAGAAGTAAAGTGACTTGCCCCAAGTCACACAGCTGATAAGTGGCGGAGCCGGGATTAAGAACTCACCATCTCCGTCTCCCAAACCCGGGCTCTTGCCACTGAGCCAAGCTGCTTCTCTCTTACTACCCCCCAGCGCTTAGAACAGTGCTTGGCGCATAGTAAGCGCTTAACAAATACCATAATTATTATTATTACCCTATATTTAGCTTGAAACGTCAGCCTTTCTGGGCAATGGACGGGTGGCGGGCATCGGGAAACAATCCTATTTCTGTTACTGGATCTGCCCCTGATCAACTACGGGGATATTCTGGAAGACTGTGGGTTTTTATCTGCAGAAAAAACCAAAGAAAGAAACAATTCTCAAATTTTAGTTGAATTTCTCTGGGCGTTAAAGGCATAAGGGAGTCTACACAAAACAGTTTGGAAGGGAAAAAAAAGTGAAAGTGCAGTAAGCTAAATGGATCCATAATGAATTCTGGCAAATCCATTTTCTTCACACTTATATAAAACAAAATGAAGACTCACATTGTAAGTCACCAGATATCTCAAAGAATGATGAGTAAATATTTTCATCAGTGTTTGGGTAATGACTATATCAAAATACAGGATATATTTTCCTTACCAGTCTTTTAAAAAGACCCCACAAAACTATTTTCCTACTCCATGGAAACAGAAATGTTTTGTTTTTTAAGGTTTTTCCCCGAAGGATGTAATTCACGTTATAGACCTTCAACCCGATATTTTGTTTTCATAAACAAAGCTAATTATCGGTTTTAGAGATCCCAGTTGCCCTAAATCGTCTTGTCTCCCAAGTCCGTAGCCTTGGCATTAAACTCAATTCATCTCTCATTGAACCCTCATATTCAGTCTGTCACAGAATCATGCCGGTTCAACCGTCATAACCTCGCTTAGAACAGTGCTTGGCACACAGTAAGTGCTTAAATACCATAATTATTGTTATTATCATTAAAATCCACCCTTTCCTCTCCATCCAAATGGCTATCGTATTGATCCAAGCACTTATCCAATCCCACTTGACTACTGCCCCAGCCTTCTCGCTGACCTCCCTGCCTCCTGTCTCCCCCGCCTCTTCAGCCCCTACTTCACTTTACTGCCTGGATCATTTTTCTACAACAACCTTTTAAGTCCATGTTTCCCCATTTCTCAAGACCCTCCAATGGTTGTCCATCTACCTATGCAGCAAGCAGAAGCTCCTCACCATAGGCTTGAAAGCACTCAATCTCCTCACCCCCTCCTATTTTACCTCTCTGATTTCTTGCTACAACCCAGCTTGGCACCCCTTATTCACCCCATCCTCAGGCCACAGCACTTATGTACATATCCATAATTTGTTTATATTAATGTCTGTCTCCCCCTCTAGACTCTAAGCTTGTTATGAGCGGGGAACTAGTATTTCAGACATTGCTATCCACGCCATGGATACCGCTCTCATGGGTCGATGGTGAGATCACATAGAAAACAAACTGGTAACTGTTTTCTCTGAGGCCCGCATGTGCCTTAGGGAAGGAATCTGGGGTTTTAATGAAGATTGTGGTCAGTGGGTTACCAGGGTTCGGGGGGGAGAAGAGAGAGAGTGTGTGTGTGTGTGAGAGAGAGAAAGTGAGAACACCAAGGGCCTGTGTTTCACAAAAAATGTCAGAGTGAAATCTAAACTCTAGGATTTATCCGTGATAATCGGCCTTAGACTCTCCCTCCCTGTTTTCCTTTCTTTAGCGTATTCCCTCTTGCAGATGGCACTGGGCGAACAACTGGAGTGCTGCCCCTTATGCACCCCGCACGCCCCCCCCACCCCACTCCCGTGCCCATCCCTCCAGGATTGGGAATCAGCACCAGTCACTCCCCAAACTGGAAGGGACCTAGTAATGGTGCAGCTAAAACTTGGGAAGCAGCCCATGGTGGTGAAACAAACTTTGGGGGCCAGAGGGGTTGGAGGTGCCTGCCTCGGTACAGCGCTAAGCTCTATAAACAGTGGTTTGCACACAGTAAGAGCTCAATATATATGATTGAATGAATGATGGTACGTTCCCCAAAGCACTTCAACTTTCCTTCTAGGAGGGAGTGCCGTGGGCAACTCCAAAACCTGCCCCGATCAGAGGGAGCAAGTGAGATTCAGAGGAAGGGGACCAGGTTGCCGAGCCCTTCCGCCCTTTTCTCTCCCATCCCTCTCTCTGGCCAGCATGTCACCTACTGGACCCCATCCCTCTGCTTCCTGAGGAGATGACACAGGCAACAAAGAAGGTTGGGGGTAACTGGAGTAGCAGGATCTTTTTTTTTCCTCCCCACTGAAGATTTTCTTGTGATTTTGTTGGGGTTGTAATAATCCCTGGGAAGAAGCATGGTCAAGCCCAGGCCTGGGAGTGAGAATCCCAGCTCTGCTACTTGTGTGCTCTGGGACCAAGGGAAAATCACTTACCTTCTCTCTACCTCAGTTACCTCATCTGTAAAATGGAGATTAACTGAGCCCCATGTGGGACTTGGACTTTGTCCAAACTGATTGGCTTGTATATTTCTCAGTGTGTAGTACAGTGCCTGGCACACAATAAGGACTTAACAAATACCTTACAAAAATCCCAAACTCTGCAGCCTACACACTATAGTTGTCTGCTTTTCTACTGACCTTTTTCCGATGTCATCTTCAAAGATCTGCATAAATTTAGGAACCCAACCCATTCCAAATGGCTAGATCATCCGTTATTGTTATTATTGTTATTGTTATGGTTAAAGTATTTATGTGCTAAGCCTTGGGCTAAATCCAAGATAAGAAGGGCACACACAGTCCCTCTCCTACAAGAGGATCTCAATCTTAGGGAGGGAAAGTGGATATTTTATCCCCATTTTACACTTGAGGCGACAGGCACAGAGAGGTTAAGTGACCACCCAAGGTCACACAGCAGATCAGTGGGTCACCTCACTCCCAGGCCCATAGTCATTATACAAGAGGCCATGCTGTCTCAAAATCCCATCCCTCTCTTCATTGTTCTTTTTAATGGGCCCACTCACTGTATGTGTCAAGTACCAGAGAAGTACTAATTGAGGTTAGATTTATTGAATTTTGATATAAATTTTACCTCTGGAAGTGCTGGCCTGTATAGAAAAGTGTCTGTCAATTTTAGCTTTAGTGGGACATTTAAGATTTGATAATTAGATTGAGCCGCTCAATCTCTGTCAAATCTGATTGTTTTAACATTTTTAAGGATTATATCATGGCCCTTGTCAGGAGACCTGGATTAGAATCACAGCTCTACCCAGGTGATCTTGAGCAAGTCACTTCATTCATTCAATCATATTTATTGAGTGCTCAATCATATTTATTGAGTGCTTATTGTGTGAGGAACATTGTACTAAGCACTTGGGAGAGTGCAATACAACAATAACCCTGTGGGCCTCAGTTTCCTCATTTGTAAAATGGGGATGAAATAGATTGTAGCCCATGTGGGACAGGGACTGGATCTGAACTAATAAATTTGTATCAACTCCAGTGCTTAGCACATAGTAGTTTGATAAATGCTCTTACTACTATTATAAAAAAGGGTCCAGTCATTGAGTAGTTAAAACTCTTCCAGTAACTCTTGCAAAAACAAAAAAAAAAAAACTGTGAAAAGTTTTTTTAAGATCTGTCAAAAACAACAGAATATGTGACCCTTTCTTTTTGTCTTTTCAATAAATATTATCTGGGGAAATTCATTTTCTTTTCCCAACCTGAGCTAAATGTCTTTTGTGGCCTCATAATATTCCAGATCCACATTCTTCATTGTTGTATTTATTAAGTGTCTGCTGTGTGCAGAGCATTGTTCTATGCACACTGGGAAATCCAAGGAAATTGTGGAACAACCACAAGGTTGTTTAGAAAAATTTTAACCGTGGGGCAGCTTTGAAGGTGAGTGCATCCTTAGAGACTTCTGCACCAATGGCAAGTTTCCTGATGCTTTTTTTAATGGTATTTAAGTGCTTACTGTGCATCAGGCACTGTAATAAACACTAGGGTAGATACAAGCTAATCAGGTTGGACACAAGTCCACATCCCGCATGGGGCTCACAGTCTTAATCCCCATTTTACAGTTGAGGTAATTGAGGTCCAGGATAGTTAAGTGACTTGTCCAAGGTCACACAGCAGAGAAGTGGCAGAACTGGAATTAGAACCCATGTCCTTCCGACTACCAGGCTCATGCTCTATTCACTAGGCCACACTGCTTCTCCTCCCACCTCTTCATATAACCAAAGGTAAAATGGTTGTTGGATGGCCACACTTCTGATTTCCCTTGCAGATTGTGTCCCTGCCACCTAGTTACACTTCTGAATGATGACACTTGTTCTGTTACGCACTGTGCTCCTGAGAGCTCTCTTGAACAGTGTATACTCGTAGTCCCAAAGAGAGCAGAGACAATGTTACTCTCCTCCTCATGGAGTCTCTTGCCCAAATGAAGGAAGAACATGTAAATTGCCTCTAGAGAGAGTGATGTTTAATCTGCCCTCAAGGGGAAATAGGAGTGAATTCTCTTGGAAGGGGCTACTGAAAGGGAAAAAGCTTGTGTTCCTCAAAACTCTGCAAAGACTTTGAAGGTGAAAATAATCCCACAAGTCCTGTTAATAATCTATGCCAATTTTTGACGGGCAAATAACTTCCCCTACCTGTCTCTAAAAGGAATATTTAATGCCGGGAGCATCCAGGAGAAGATGGTTTCATGGTAAATGCCCTATCTAGCCAGACTACTCAGGGTCCTACCCACATTGCTGAAATATAGCTTTGAGCAGTTTCATTATCAAAATATTTGATCTAAAAATTAAATAAACACTGTGATGCCTAATTAAATGGCACCATCTAGAAAGTTAATAATAATGTTGGTATTTGTTAAGCGCTTACTATGTGCAGAGCACTGTTCTAAGCGCTGGGGTAGATACGGGGTAATCAAGTTGTCCCACGTGAGGCTCACAGTTAATCCCCATTTTACAGATGAGGTAACTGAGGCACAGAGAAGTGAAGCAACTTGCCCAAAGTCACACAGCTGACAAGTGGAAGAGCCGGGAATCGAACCCATGACCTCTGACAGCCAAGCCCGGGCTCTTTCCACTGAGCCACGCTGCTTCTCTAGAAAGTTAGATGGTCCCTTCCGAACTGTGAGGGTGGATAACCGTAATACTCTTCCTCCAAGTACCCTGAAGACAGAACATTGGGCTGGAAAGATCATTAGTCCTCTAGGGAATATATCTGCCAACCCTGTTGTATTGGACTCTCCCAAGCACTAATTACAGTGCTCTGCACAGTAAGCCCACAATAAATGCCATTGAATTTTAAAATTAGTTTGATCCCCCTATACTGTAAACTCCTTATGGGCAGGAACTGTATGTACCAACTCTGTTGTTTTCTCCCAAGGACTCAGTATAGTGTTCTGCACACAGGTGCTTAATAAACACCAGTGATTGATAATGACATTGCTGTTGGTTTTATGTTCCTATGAGAAGCTTCTATTCATTCAATAGTATTTATTGAGCGCTTACTATGTGCAGAGCACTGTACTAAGCGCTTGGAATGAACAAGTCGGCAACAGATAGAGACAGTCCCTGCCGTTTGACGGGCTTACGGTCTAATCGGGGGAGACGGACAGACGAGAACAATGGCAATAAACAGCGTCGAGGGGAAGAACATCTCGTAAAAACAGTGGCAACTAAATAGAATCAAGGCGATGTACATTTCATTAACAAAATAAATAGGGTAATAAATATATACAGTAGTAGTACTTATTTTGAGGAGCTACGTAATACAACTGCACTGAATTAAGGACTTGAGCAATACAGCGAAACTACAAGAAACATCCCCTATCCTCAAAGAACGTACATGCTAATGGGGGAGACAGAGGACAGCAGTAGAAGCAGAATAAATCAAATTGTGTGTTTATTCAGATATGCACAATCCCAAGGGCTGAGAACGGGCATATATAAATACATGAATTCCAGAGGCAGCTGAAGGGCTGATCGGTTTCGAGATACTGACAATTAGTTGGCCAAGGCTTGCTGAAGGAGGTGGAATTTTAGGAGGAATAGGAAAGAGAGCGTCATGGATGGTGGAATCTTAATAAAAGAAGAGAGTTGTGTGCCGGGAATGTAACTGTGCTCCGGCCGGTTTCATACTGTCATTGCTCTTGGTTTTCTTGCCAGCGGGCCCGGTGGGGATCAGTTACAGTGGCAGCTGGGACCACCGATCCATTAGGGATCAGTTACAGTGGCAGCTGGGATTCAGGGGGTGTCTGAGCTTGGCAGCGATACCCCATCCCGATCGTATGATACCCAAGGGGAGAGCTGCCGAGGGCCGTAGGCGTTGGAACAGGACAAAGTCAGCTGTCACTGGTGGAAATAGTTAACTTTCCACTTCCCTTGGCCAATCTTCTCCACAATAAATCCAGGCAATATTTGTACAGAGTGGAGGACTCTGGGAGATGGCTGAAGCTTTTGCTTCAATTTCTATAAATATTTTTCACTCTGGAATTGAAAGCCGCAGAATGTCAGAATGCTTTGTGAATGCAAAACAGTCGCTCTCCCTGTCACGTCCCATTTTCTCGTCGTCTTCTTGGGCTAACTTCTCACCCTCTCCCTTTGGGAACTCTAGAGTTTATTCTTTATCGTTGGGAGCATTAAGTGCTAACGGTGGTAGTTTTGGAGAAGACTCACAGAGCATCTATACACTAGGAGGTCAAGGTTCTTTATAGTTACCAACCGTAGTCTCTCAATCCCCTGTGTGTGAGTGGTGAAGGAATTGAAGCGGATGAGAATTTGGGCTTGCGATATGTTAATGGCAGTGCTTTTGATTGCAGTGTGAGAAATTTCCTAGCTTTAGAATTTCTTCTTCCTCCTCACTCCCTCTCCACTTTACCCCTCTTCTCTCTTGAACAAGAATCCTTCCCACAGCCCCTAAAGAGGCCATCGGGACTCTTAAATAGCTTTTTCATCAAGACATCATCTCCATTATGCCTCAAGGACCATTTCAAGGCAAGGGATGTTTATGATGTCTGAAAAGTATTGGGGTGTTGGGGGTACAGGTCTACACTTGCAAAGGGGGGGATTTGAAGCAGTTAGGCAGACAATACAGTTCACAATTTTTATTTTTGCTGAAATATCCAAAATTACTCAGAAAAAAGCTACAGTTCTCCACTTTATGCTCATTTTGCTTAGGTCAATCTCAGTGAGGCCAAGGAGCTCAGTCAGTGAGTGACAGCTCTTCCAGGACCAATTCACCTTTTTATTATTTTTTCATGTTACTTGTAAAGCGCTTACTATATGCCAAGCACTGAGCTAAGTACTGAGGTAGATACAAGGATTTTATCCTTCTTTTGCTTCCCTCTGCTACCTCACCTCTTCTTCATTCCCTCCTCTGTCCTGTCCTTAACCCTCATTCCAAGCCCCCTTTCAATTATAAATCAGTCATCACTCATATTTATCGCTTACTATGTGCAGTCCACTATACTAAGTGTTTGGGAGAGTACAGTATAGCACTAAAACAGACAAATTCCCTGCCCACAGCGAGCTACAGTCTAGAGGGGGAGACAGATATTAACATAAATAAATTATGGATATGTTCATAAGTACTGGGGGTGGGGGGCGATGAACGGGGTGTGAATAAAGGGAGCAAATCAGAGTGATGTGGAGGTTTGAGTTAATTTAAGATATTTAAGATGAAACTGATCAATTGATCAATAGTATCTATTGAGCACTTAACTGTATGCACAGCACTCTACTGAGTGCTTGGGCAAGTACAGCATAACAGAGTGGGAAGACGCAATCCCTGCCTAAAAGGAGCTTACAGTCTAGAGGGACAGGCAGACATTAAATTAAATTACAGATAGGGGAAATACAGTATAAGGATATATACATAAATGCTGTGGGGCAGGCGATGTACAGTGGACATGGAAGGGTGGATAGAGAAAATGAAGGGCTTAATCAGAGAAAGCCTCTTGGAGGAGATGTGATTTTTAAGAGGGTTTTGAAGGTGGGGAGGAGGGTGGACTCTTGGTTATGAAGGGGGAAGGAGCCAAGGCAAATCCATCCCATAGGTCACAAAAAGTTCCAAGAAGGCTGTGAGAGGGCTCATCTTTGAGTAAAATGCATAACAGATCTGGGCCTAAATCAATCCTACTTGCCTCTTAGGAAAATTCAATAGTATTTATCGAGCACTTACTATGTGCAGAGCACTGTACTAAGCGCTTGGAATGTACAAATTGGCAACAGAGACAGTTCCTGCCCGTTGACGGGCTTACAGTCTAATCATGATCAATTCTCATATGTTGCTACTTAATCTGTTTTGTCACTAGTTTTATTAGGAGTTAAGGGTGGTAGAATATTTTGGCCCCAGGTGAGATAGGGCATTTTGGTTTCAGCTGAGATCCGGATGGTGGTATTCCCCCCAAATATCTCATATTTTGGGCTATAAATCTTGGTTTCTTGAGTTTGGTTTGAGGAGTGGATCAGAAACCAAAGCAGTAGTTGTAAACACACATATAAAGTTAGTTTTAGGCTAGAGTAAAAACCATAAAATCTTTGTCAATATTTTCCAGATATTAATTTCAGAAATCCTGGAGCACGGTTTTACATATTTTTTTTTTAACTGAGAAACTCTACCCTTCATCTATTTCCTCCCGCCTCTTCTCCTGCCATCCCCCCGCCCCCCAAACACACACACACACACACACACACACACACTTAGCCTTGGAACTTAGAACTTACAAACGTACATTTAATGCATGCAGTTCACACTCTGGGCATCATACCTTGAGAAACAGCATGGCCTCATGGAAAGAACATGGGCATGGGTGTCAGAAGCCCTGGGTCCTAACCAAACACCCGCCACTCTGTTATGAGCCCCAACTTTCTTCTCAGGCTGAAGCTCCCAAATGTGGGTGGTGGTTGGAAATGGAGAGTGCCCAGAGTGCCCAACCCTGACCGTATTCTGTTTCTGGGTGCCCGATCTGGCTCTGTGAGCTTGGTACCCCCCAGGAAGTCCAGGTTGGGCTCATCCCAGGTGCTGAAGGATGTAGAATTGCTCCAAGATCACCAAACCAGAAAAAAGGGGCCCCCTGGGATTCCTTCTGCATTCCCCTGCTGTAGTGAGAGAAAAATCACTCTCCCAACTTTCAGTATCACTTGGGCCTGTACATCATTCGTGTGTTGCATCATTCAGCTTCGTCTCCTCCACCCTCCTGTCCCCCACCACCAGAAAGACTGCGCTCCATCGTTTTACTGAAGAGACACTAGCGAAGTACTAAGGACTGGAGATTGACCCTTTTGCATCCCCTGAGCTTGGTCTGCAGTGGTGGTATATTAGTTATATTTTTTAAGGGCTTACTCTGTGCAGGGTACTGTTGAGAGAGTTAGTCAACTTAGCGTTGAGAGAGAGAATATGTAGGTGGGAATTAGACAATCTTTGGCGGTCAGTAGTATTTATTGAGCGCTTGTTCTGTGCAGGGGACTGTTCTAAGTGCTTGGGAGAGTATAATTCAACAGAATTAGTAGATGCGGTCTCTGCTCATAATGAGCTTACAGTCTAGAGTTTGTAATTCTAGGCCTGACTCCACCATTTATTCATTCAGTTGTCTTTATTGAGCGCATATTGTGTGCAAAGCACTGTACTGAGTGCCTGGAAGAGTTCAATGTAACAATAAACAGACACATTCCTTGCCCACAACGAGCTTACTTGCTGGCCTTGTAGCCTTGGGCAAGTCATTTGACTTCTCTGTGCCTCAGTTTCCTCATCTGTAAAAATCTGTTCTCCCTCCCTGAGACTGAGACAGTGACTGTGTTGGACTTGCTTCTGTTGTATCTAACCCAGCACTTAGTATAATGCTTGGCCCATAGTAAGTGCTTAAAATTACTGTTACTGTTGTTGTCGTCATATTATTTCCCCATTTTTACTTTTCATGATCCTTTTACTTGGCAAGAAGAACATGACAAGAATATCCAGCTAGAAACACAGTTTGCTTTCACTGAATTAAAGATTGCATTTTTAATGCTTTTAAAAAATAGAACCTGACCTTTTCCTTTAAAATGATTCTATAGAAATTATAGTTCCATTTAGGTTTAATACATTCATTTTTAATTGGGAAAGTTCTTAAAGTGAAGCAAATAGAAGATTTTAAATTTTATACGTCAAATCAAAAGTAGGGTGCCAAATTTGTAATATGTGCAGATCTTCTGTTGTGTTCATATGTCTCAATAGTATTTTAGAGGTGAGGTAGAAACTCCTTACCATCGGCTTTAAAGCACTCATTGTTTGCCCCCTTTCATTCATTCATTCAATAGTATTTATTGAGCGCTTACTATGTGCAGAGCACTGTACTAAGCGCTTGGGATGAACAAGTCGGCAACAGATAGAGACAGTCCCTGCCATTTGACGGGCTCACAGTCTAATCGGGGGAGACGGACAGACGAGAACGATGGCAATAAACAGCGTCAAGGGGAAGAACATCTCGTAAAAACAATGGCAACTAAATAGAATCGAGGCGATGTACAATTCATTAACAAAATAAATAGGGTAACGAAAATATATACAGTTGAGCGGACGAGTACGGTGCTGTGGGGATGGGAAGGGAGAGGTGGAGGAGCAGAGGGAAAAGGGGAAAATGAGGCTTTAGCTGCGGAGAGGTAAAGGGGGGATGGCAGAGGGAGTAGAGGGGGAAGAGGAGCTCAGTCTGGGAACGCCTCTTGGAGGAGGTGATTTTTAAGTAGGGTTTTGAAGAGGGAAAGAGAATCAGTTTGGCGGAGGTGAGGAGGGAGGGCGTTTCGGGACCGCGGGAGGACGTGACCCAGGGGTCGACGGCGGGATAGGCGAGACCGAGGGACGGTGAGGAGGTGGGCGGCGGAGGAGCGGAGCGTGCGGGGTGGGCGGTAGAAAGAGAGAAGGGAGGAGAGGTAGGAAGGGGCAAGGTGATGGAGAGCCTTGAAGCCTAGAGTGAGGAGTTTTTGTAATAATAAGGTCTATCTGATTCATGTCCAAAGTGTGACCCAGACTTATCCCTATTGAGAAGCTCTAGACCTTCTACCTTACCTCACTACTCTCCGACTATGACCTAGCCCGCAGACTTTGCTCCTCTATCGCCAACTATTCACTGTACCTAGGTCTCGTTTATCTCACCGCTGACCTCTCTTCCACATCTTGCCTCTGGCCTGGAATGTCCTCCCTCTTCATATCCGACAATTACTCTCCCCACCTTCAAAGCCTCACTGAGGCACATCTCCTCCAAGAGGCCTTCCCCGTCTAAGCCCTCAATTTCTTTTCTCCTGCTCCCTTCCGGGTAACTCTGATTCATTCATTTTCTTCACCTCACCCCTTCCTCAGCCCCACAGCACTTATATACATAGCTGTAATTTATTTATATTAATGTCTGTCTCTCTAGACTGTAAGCTCTCTGCGGGCAGGGAATGTGTGTGTTATAGTGTTTATACTGTACAGTGCTCTGCACAGAGTAAGTGCTCAATAAGGATGATTGTTGTTTTATGATTTGGGGAGTTAGGAGGAGGAGGTTCGGCCACCATTGGCCTGGGCTTAAGGAGTGAGTTGATTTTAGCCTTTAAGATCTTTTGTTTCCCCTCTGAACCTCTACCAGCTCCCAGTCATGTGTTTAAAAAACAAGGAAAAAATGCACAAAATATAAAATATCTGTACCTTTTTAGAATTTATTTCAAATTCTGATAAGATCATGCGCTTGGGAAGCAGCGAGGCCTAGTGGAAAGAGCATGGACCCTGGAGTCAGGGGACCTGGGTTCTAATCCCGGCTCTACCATTTTTCTGCTGTGTGATCTTGGGCAAGACTTACCCTGTCTGTGCCTGTTTCCTCATCTGAAAATGGGGTTTAAATACTGTTCTGTCTTCCACTTAGACTTTGAATGCCGTGTGGGACAGGGACTGAATCTGATCTAATTATATTGTATCTATCCTGGTGCTTAATGTAGAGCTTGGCATATAATAAACACTTAACAAATGCCACAATTACTATTATTATTACTTTTGTAACTAATCTGGGATTTAGACACAGAACTGTAAAGGACTAAGACTTTTGTAAAGTCAAATGTCTAAAATACTTTTAAAAATATGTGATGTCACTTATTCAATAGGAATATAATAACACCCCAAGTCGCCACTTGCCCTTGACTACAGCAGAAAATTTATGAGAGGAGGATATGACCCAAAGAGATTTAAGAAACAGTGTTTGTGACAGCTCTTCTAAATGAACTGTGGATTGTCAAATGTCACCATAAAATATTATATTTGTTCATTGTTTCTAGCTTGTATTTATGCTGTATCTGATTATATCAGCTCTCACCTTTGCTCGTTGTGTATATATATAACATACAGGCAAAAGTGACACAACTTAAGTATTTAATAATGTTCTCCCTTAACTCTCCCAAAGAGTTAATAAGAGGAAGAATGTGAGGATATGAGGTAGGAAAGTTCTTTTACTTCTCGGGAAGAAGTGCTTTATAAAGTCAAGGTAGTAAAATTATTCTCTTTATTCCTATTTCCAGGTGGGTTGCTGAATTACAAATAAGAACCACATTTAACCATCTAGTTGCCTTTATACTCATATTTGAGACCCCATGGTTTCGAATATGGTTCTGGTAACTTGTGAAATCAAAGCTCCCTAGGCGGAGGGAAAGTTTGCAGACATGTTGTTATGATTAGCGATGTAGGGCTAAAGGATTAGGTGAGAAGTAGTTTGTCCCACATGATGGTCTATCTGATTCATGTCCAAAGTGTGACCCAGACCTATTGAGAAGGGTGTGTGAGTTCTCGTACATTGTATTGTTGGGACTGATGGTGACAAAGATGTAATGACAACGTCTTTTACCTTTGCCCCACAGAGCTGAACTGTAATACCCTTGAAAATCCAGGAGAATTAGGCTCAATGAAGCAATAGCATTCATTAAGGACTTACTGAATGTAGAGAGACTGTTCTAAGCACTTGGGGGAGTAAAGTAGAATTAGTAGGCATGATCCCTGCCCTCAACGATTCTATAACTAGAGGAGAAACCAGACACTAAAAAAAAAATATTGGTAGGGAAAAAGCAAAGAATAACCAAAGCAGCATTGCCTAGTGGAAAGACAGCAGACTTGGGCATTAGAGGACCTGGAGTCTCAGCCCAGCTTTGCCACTTCCCTGATATGTAACCCTGGACAAGTCACTTAATTTCTTTATGCTTCAGTTTCCTCATCTATAAATGGGGGTTAAGTATCTGGTCTCTTTCTCTCTTCTACTAAGTCCCATGTGGGATGGGTACTATACTGACCTTATTAACTTGTTTCTATCTTAGTGCTTAGTAGGCTGTAGGGGTGTTAGTACCCAAGTGCTAATAAAAGTAATAATACTGCTGATTTTTATTAAGCACTTAGTACAGTGTTTGGCAGTGTTTGATAATGAGATTGGATATGATCCCCATTCCATATAGGACTCACAGTCTAAGTAGGAGAAAGAACAGATATTCTCCATTTTATATATGAGGTAACTGAGGCACAGAGAAGTTAAATAGCTTGTCCAAGATCGCAAAACAGACAAATGGCAGAGCTGGGATTAGAACCCAGATTCCTGGGCCTGTGCTTTTTCCCTACATGCCATGGAAGTACTGAATTGGCAACTGGGGGGCAATATAGGATGGGGATATGAGAGAGAAGTCAGAAGAGGCCTCCTGGAAGAGAGTTGATTTTGTTAAATTATCAAATTCTATACAGTAATTTAATCTTTAGTAATGAATGTGACCAATAGTTACAATACTGCCTCATTACAATCTCGGGAGAAAAAATGAAGGCCTTGGAGACACAATACAACTTACTTAGCACTCTGAGTCTCCAATAAAAATGACTTGCTCCTTATTTTGAAGAACATTGTAGAATTTGGAACCATGGTTTCAAAAGTGAACTTTATTTGTAAAAACCATTCTCCCTCCGCCATCCCCCGCAAGTCCCCATTGACCTGTTAGAGTGACACTACTCTAAAGCCTCTCTGAAGGGGAGGCTCTTGGATCCAATCCTCCAGGGATCCTGGTGATTCGTGTCTCCATTGGAGGAAAGAATCCAAGGGTTTGAAGGGAACCACCATGATTGAGGTCTTGATTATTGCTTTGCCCCAACCTGCAGCCATCTGTTTTTCTTGCTCATGGGGGTGGCAAGGTGGAATTCTCATTGTCTGCTTTGCTGTTGGATTTTTTTCAAAGGGCTTCTGGATGATGATGGGTTACCTCATGGCCTCTGCACCGTCACCTACTCTTCCACTGACAGATTCGAGGGTCACTTTGTTCACGGAGAAAAGAACGGGCGTGGAAAGTTCTTCTTCTTTGATGGAAGGTAGTTCTTTTTAGAATAATTGCCTTTATAAAAATTTTTATACCTGTTTTTCTCAAGCTCACTATTTATTGAGTCTACTGTGCTCATAATTTACACTTTTTAATCTTCTTTCACTACCCTCACTCTCCCCACTCCCCAGAAACCTTATCTTTCCCTTCTAGAGTCTTCACTATTCTCTTTTTCTGTTTTCGACTGACATAGCAGCCAGGATCAGCTCCCTGACCTTTTTCAAATCGATTAATTCATCAAAAGTGTTTACTGAGTGCTTCCTCTCTGCATAGCTTTATACTAAACACTTGGAAGAGTGCAGTAGAGACAGTAAATGTCAAAGAAAACTTCACGGACTTAGAGTTCAAAAGGGTATGTCAGAGACGAGTTTATTACTACTAGCACTTCTTCTAGCACTGCTAGGGAGTGGTGGTTAACAGGCAGGATTTCCTCTACTGGTCAAGGCCGGCACAACTTCAAATAATACAGAGTTTCTTTATATACAGTTGGTCCAACATCCTAGCTTCAAACATTATGGAAGAGCACAATACTGTATATATCTTAAGACAAAAGGCAGTAAATTCTACTTAGGATAATTACTAGGCCCTGCCTGGTTTTCTCCCTCTAGATCTGGTGGGCAAACAGTACTGATAAGCAGGTTAGGAATCCTGACTCGGCTTCATCCTGTCTTAAGACCTTGACATACCAAACTTCCTAATAAGACAGACACCTAGATTAGACGAAACAAAGGAGGGAGGCTAGGTGGTATGTCCACTTTGAGGAAATGACGACTTGGCCAGACTAAATGGAGTCCAGGCCTCAAGGCCCATTACGTTCCATCCCTTGGGATTCTACCATTCCTGGGGACTCCAGTCACCAGAGTTACTCTCGTTCACTTAAACCAAATGGTTAGGAGACAATCAAAGAGGCCTGGAAAGAAAACAGCTCAGAGGGCACGGTTGGATGAGAAGGAGCTAATGCAAGGCTTAGTCCACTGTGCTTCCACAACACAATCCTTGCCTTCAAGGAGTTTACAATCTAGTGGGCAGCCAGACTCTAAAGCAAATTACAAATAGGGGGAAACAATAAGATATAAAGATATCTGCATAAACTCTAAGGGAGAGGGAGGAATATGAACGATGGAATAAAATCCAACTCGTTTAGAGCTTGGAGCTTCTGTGACCTACCTCTGCATTAAGACCCTTTAAATCACTTAAGTTCAAAACCAAAATAATTCCTATCAGAGTTTTTTTTCCTCCCAGGAATTCAAAACTTTTAAAATACCTTAGTTCAAAATGAAAAGAATTCCCATCTCAGTTGTTTTCTCTCACAGGGATTCAAAACCTTTGTTGACGGGTACTGCCAAAACCAGTTTACTACTAATCTCAAAATGGGTTTTGCTCATAGTGGTCAAAGAACAAACAGCTTTGGGGAAGGCAGTTTACTTAACACTTGGGGTTGAAGGTGAGGTTGTCACTCCCCGCCGAGCCCTGCCTTTCCTGAGACAGTCAGGGCCAGGCAGTACCTCGGCTAGTGACTGAGAGTTGGCTACCGAGTGATTCCCCGAGCCGCTGATCTTCTCAGAAGGAGATCTGCTGATTAGTTGATAACATAGGATGAATTTCATCCCAGAAGGCCCTTTTGTTTTGACTGACTTATCTCTAGCCTAGACAGGGCCTGAGTGTCTGGTCTTTGAGGGGACAAAGACTATATAAATGTATTCTATCTCTCTCGCAGCTGGTGACTCATTCAGAATAGGGTTCTTTTGTCGAAGGCAGGAATCCCTTGAGGATTAAGTTGTAGAACTCCTGGAAGGTTGGAAAAGGAGTGTTGTAATGGGTAGCCTAGGACCATATTATTTCCCATTGGATTCAATGTCAGGCTGGGCAAGACTCAAGCGAGAATAGGTGTCCTGCTTTTCGCCAAGCAAAGCAGCCAGGGTTCAAGTGGGAGTCAAAGACAATAGCCCGCATCGTTCCTCATAAAACTTCAACCGGGGCCTTTTCTCCACCCCCACATTTAACACCTGGTTGTCCACCATTCCCCCAGCTTCTGCCCAGGTCTTGAACTTCCATTTGAGCAGGCAGGATCCCAGGATTTTGTTTTGGGAACAACCGAGATTAACAGCCCATGTAAACTTAAGTAGTGCTCAAGAGGCAGACAGGAAGACATGCTTTAAGGCTCTGGTAGTGTTGGCATTTATTGCCACCCATATCCGATTCATCAGGGGTCCTGACCCACCTTTTCTAGTTACCAGGGGGCCAGAAGCTCTGATTTTACAGGTCCCACATAACCCTCTGAGCAGCCCATTTAATTAAGGCCTGGAATCAGCTGGGTAAAAATAGACACATCACCAGTACCCAAAATGTTTCTTCAGAAGCTAGAAAGTTTGGGTAGGAGCATCATTTAAAAGATCTAGCATTAGCTGTGTAGCCTTCCTTGCAATAGCTCTAATTGGAGAGATATATCAGAAACTGAAGGAGGGAACATGTCTAACCTGATTGGGTGACTATAGGATCACAATATAAAAAAGAAATGTGAGGAATGGCCTGATAGAATTTGGGGAGATCACTTGAGTTTCTCATCAAAGACCCAGGGGGAATCCAAGCAAATGCACTGAAAAGAATCAATGCCACTGGCATCAGCCTGTACCATTTCATCCTTTAAAATGGTAGTGCCCTATAAGCACGGAGGCTTATGGTGAAGATTCACTCAAGCATGACCTCACTGGGGGCAGAGGAGAGATTTTGCTGATTCTAATGAGTTGGAGCCAATTTTCTCCTTAAGTACTGGGTGACACAATGATGGAGTTTAATAGCAGAGCTTTCACCCACACAGAATAGGAGAAATAAGATCTGTTGGATTTTTAAACTAGAATACTTCCTAAATGCTGTCAACGGTGGGTAGATGGTAGACCTCCCTTGAAGAAATAAGCAAAATTCCAAAAAAATAGCTGTCAATTTTTTATTCAGAATTTAACTGGCCCAGAATACTTATCTATGCCGTTGTCATGATTTAAAAAAGGATTCTCTTCGTATTACACTTTTGTGACACAGTGAGGCTAATGAACAGATGAAGTTATTACCAATAATTAGAGAAGCAGCGTGGCTCAGTGGAAAGAGCATGGGCTTTGGAGTCAGGGCTCATGAGTTCGAATCCCAGCTCTGCCACTTGTTGGCTGTGTGACTGTGGGCAAGTCACTTAACTTCTCTGTGCCTCAGTTCCCTCATCTGTAAAATGGGGATTAAGACTGTGAGCCCCATGTGGGACAACCTGATTCCCCTATGTGTACCCCAGCGCTTAGAACAGTGCTCGGCACATAGTAAGCGCTTAACAAATACCAACATTATTAATAATAATTTAACATCTTGAGACAAAGTCATAGCAGTTCATGCTTTGACAAATTGGTTTGAGCCCATAAGTAAAGGTAATAATGAAAGAACTGGCCTATTCATCCATTTAAGACTGGCCAGAAGCATTATCCTGCCCTCTCATTTATTTTCTGTGAGGAAAAAAAACTGTCACACAACAAATATTACAGACTTTCCTCTTCCAATTAAATTATAGCCCAATCCTAAAGTGAAATTAGATGTGTATTAGCAATGCTAATACTGGGCAGGTGGTACTATGCAGTAATTGGCTAGAGTGGGTTAGGTTCTAGGATCTCCTCTCACTAACTGACCAAAGCTAGACCTCTGACTTCCACCTTGAACTTTTCTGCCTATAAAACCTATCTCACTAGGGGAGGTTTGAGATACATTCATCCCGGGATGAATCGCAAAAGTGATTGCACTACGTGCTAACCCTGGGTGTTGATTTTTGCTTCATAGTATTCATTTTGCCAAAGGATCTGTGGAAAGGAATAATTTTTGACCAAATGCTAGAAGATGAGAGAAATGATAGTTATGAACTGGCCAAGACCTGGTGTTTTTGAAGAGTCACATGGTTCTGAATCTTGGAATAAATGGGCTATGGCAGTATTTGATGTAAATTTGTTTTTACTTTTCTTGCTCATTTTATTTAAAAATAATGTGTGCCAGCCAACTCTCCAAGATTTTATCTTCCACTTCAGGGACTCTGTTCTTTGCAGAACCTGAGTTGTGCTCCATAATGTAAAAATTCATTTTTTGGGATACATCTAGAAAACTTCTGCTTCTAGACTGGCATTCCCCTTGTTATCAAAGCAGGTGCTCTAGAGTTTACGTGACTGTATCTCTGATAATTCTAGGATAGAAGGTTGCTTATCAGGTACTGTCAGATACCCAAACTGATCTCTGCCATAACATTTTCTAAGCATGAAATTGAGTTTTTACTGTAGTAAGCCAGGCACGTGGATCTTCCCAGCTATTGGGTTGTATCTGGTGCATTTCTACCCCAGGGAAGGACTAGCTCTGCTCACAGGCCCCTACAGTCCAGATCCAAACTGAATGCTTTTCTTGGGTTTGTGCCAGAGTTGGACAACTTCCCATCCTGTGACTGGTGGCCCATTGCTTAACTTGGTGGGCCGGTGGGTTTGGAGGGGAGGGGCCCAGGGCCTCTCTAAATGCTCCGTTTCATTTGAGCTTGAGAATATGTCCTAAATACTGTCCCCATTCAGTGTCCATTTGAGCTGAAGCAGGGTCACATCCTTCTTCTTCTTTTTATTATTAGTCAATAATACTTATTGAGTGCTCACTCTGTGCAGAGTACTGTCCTAAGCACTTGGGAGAGTACACTATAACAACAAACACACATTCCTTGCCTACATCGAGCTCAGGGTCTAGAGGAGGAGATAAACATCGATATAAATAAATATTAATATATAAATTAATAGAAATGCATTTTTATTCTTCTTCTTATATTGGCTTTGTCCCAAGAAGCAAGTCTTTAATGAAATGAGGAGTTTGGGCAGACCAAACCCTGAATTTTATGAGAAGTAGCACTGCCTAATGGAAAGAGCACAGGCCTAGAAGTCAGAGATCCTGGGTTCTAATTCCAGCTCTGCCACTTTGCTGTTTGACCTTGGACAAGTCTATTCACTTCTCTGTGCCTCAGTTACTCATCTGTAAAATGAAGATTAAGGCTGTGAGCCCCAAGTGGGATATGGACTGCATCCAACCCAATTAGCTTGTATCTAGCCTGGCACCTAACACAGTGCTCTGCACACAGTAAGCGCTCAATAAATACAATTAATTGATTTCTGACAGGCTTGAGCCAGAGACTCAGCAGGCTGGATTGAGTACTGAGAGGCTGGTCCGTGCAGTGGATGAAATGCACCCTTTCATTCATTCATTCATTCATTCTATTGTGTTTATTGAGTGCGTACTATGCGCGGAGCACTATACTAAGCGCTTAGAATGTACAGTTTGGCAACTACAATGATCTAGAAGGGTAACGTGTCTCTCTAAATGCTAGTCAGCACAGGGAATTACCTGTGTTAAGTCCTGGGGAGTGCCTGGCTAAGTGGTAGTTTCCTGGAGCGGGTGTGAGCGGGGCAGAAGCAGCAGCTGGAGAGAGTCGGCCTTTGGGAGCTTTCAGGAGGAGAGGCAGGAAGGTCAAGAGTGGCCTTAGCCTTGGAGCCCAGCTGTGGCAGCCACTCCCTGACTCCCTTGTCAAATCTCATCTAAATTTATCCAGGACAGAACGCTCCCTGACTCAGAGACAGACAGCAGCAACGTAGGCCAGCGACTCCTCGTGCTGGTGTAAGTTTCTGCCCAGCCACCAACACCCCGGCTGCGTTAACGTAGTAGACAGAGTCCTTCTGCTATTGAGGATGAGGCCGTTAGACCCCAGCCTCACCCGATCTCCCTATCTTTGTCTCCGTTTGTCATTAGCACGCTTGAAGGATATTACGTGGACGACGCCCTACAGGGACAGGGGGTGTACACGTATGAAGACGGAGGCGTCCTCCATGGCACCTATGTGGACGGAGAGCTGAATGGACCAGCCCAGGAATATGACACGGACGGGAGACTGATCTTCAAAGGGCAATACAGAGATAACATTCGGCATGGAATCTGTTGGATATATTACCCAGTAAGCCTTGAAAATTATTGATGTTTTATCAAGAACGGTTTAAACCCTTTTTCTTTTCATTAAAAGAAAGGGTCGTGGTAAAAATTCTGGGTGGGCTCAGACCATTTGTCAAGTAACAAAGTTGTACAAAGCTCAGTAGATTTCGTCGTCTTGTTAATGTAGCTTTTCACCCAATTTGAGTAAGAACTTGTCGGTGGCTATTTTCAATGAGCCCAATTTGCCCAAGCACTGGGAGGGGGGTGGTTTAGGCAGTGCTGCCTCCGAGAGAGCAGTTACAAGATGTCAGAAGAAGATCTTCAATCAATCAGTGATATATAATGAGCGCTTACTGTGTGCAGAGAACTGAACTGAGCATTTGGGAGAGTAAAGTACAGTTGGTAGACAAAAGACTTGCCCTCAAGGACCTTACAATCTAGTGGAGGAGAGAGACATTAAAATAAATTTTAAGTAATTGTTTCTCTTCTTTGCACCTTTGAGGATGTGGTGATCTAGCCTGTAAGCTCTTTGTAGGCAGGGAACATGTCTACCAACTCTGTTTTATTGTACTCTTCCAAGCGCTTAGTACAGTGCTCTCCAGTTTAGACTGTGAGCCCGTTATTGGACAGGGATTGTCTCTATCTGTTGCCGAATTGTACATTCCAAGCGCTTAGTACAGTGCTCTGCACATAGTAAGCGCTCAATAAATACTATTGAATGAATACAGAAAGTGCTCGATAAGTACTATTGATGGATTGATTGTGGTGGTCATGTGCCCATTGGTGCTAAAAGGGAAAAGTCATCATGGTTATTACATTACCTTAAGATGTCTTTTGTATAAAAAATAAATTAAACTTGGTCCTGAACTAAGGTTGCACCTTCCTTAAACCAAAGGCCTCTCTTTTATCTAGTGGTATTGTTAGGAGTAGTTTATAAAAAATATTTGTAGTAGGATCAGCAGCCTCTTTTTTTCTGACATACTAGCGCTCTGAAAGCAGTTTTACTCTGGAACAGGACATAGTGTAGAAAAATCAAAAGAGCATGTAAAGCAATTATTTTAAGAATTACAAAAATCTTCCTGGGTATCACTTGCTAGCTTACCAAGGTCTGTAATGAAGCCAGTTACCATATACGTGTGGACCTAAATGAAGTTATTTAAATCAATCAGTCAAGTGTGTTATTGAGTGCTGCGTGCAGAACACTGTAAAAAGCGCTTGTGAGAGTACAGTATAAGAGTTGATAGACACTTGCCCTCAAGGAACTTAAAGTTTAGAGGAAACCCCTACACTGAGTACTTTTAAGTACAGTTTAAGTACTGAATTAAGTACATAATAATGTTGGTATTTGTTAAGCGCTTACTATGTGCAGAGCACTGTTCTAAACGCTGGGGTGAACAGGGTAATCAGGTTGTCCCACGTGAGGCTCACAGTTAATCCCCATTTTCCAGATGAGGTAACTGAGGCACAGAGAAGTGAAGTGACTTGCCCACAGTCACACAGCTGACAAGTGGCAGAGCCGGGAGTCGAACTCACGACCTCTGACTCCGAAGCCCAGGCTCTTTCCACTGAGTCATGCTGCTTCATATAAATACATACTTATACAAATATAATACAAATATATATATATATATACAAATAAGTACATATAAAGACCCCTTCATTCAGTGCTTCATATAAGAACTCAGCACTGATTCTGTTCAGTAGAACTGGTTAAATGATCATGAAGCAGAATTTTGGAAGTGATGGAGCCACTGAGAGAGTGGGAAACAGGGAAAGGGAGAGAGTAGATTGTCACCATTCATCTTTGCACTTGTTAAGCAGCATGACCTCAGAAAGAGCACAAACCTGCAAGTCGGGGGACCTGAGTTCTAATTCTGGCTCCACCTCTTGTTTACTGTGTAACCTAGGTCAAGTCACTTCACTTCTCTGGGCCCCAGTAAAATGGGGATTAAATGCCTGTTCTCCCTCCCACTTAGGCTGGGAGCCCCATGTGGTACAAGTGACTGTGTCCACCTGGATGATCTTGAATCTATCCTAGTGCTTAGAACAGTGCATGACACATAATAAATGCTTAACAAATACCACAGTTATCACTATTGTGAAGAGGGTTCACAGAAGTTGACTAGACCTAGCTAGAAACATAAATAGGAGCTCCATGCACAAAGATAGTAACTTCCTCTTTTTCAACCCCCATATTCAGACTGTTGCTAAAGCATTTTGATTCTTCCTTTGCAATATTTCTGAAACTCATCCCTTCCTCTCCAGCTAAATGACCAACACATTGGTCATGCACTTGTCATATTTTGACTACTCCATCAGCTTCCTCATCAATTTCCCTGCCTCCAGTCTCTTCCCCCTCTACTCCACATTTCACTCTGCTGTCTGGCTCATTTTTTTACAGTGTTGTTCTGCACCAGTGGCGGCCCCCCTAACACACACACACTATGCCAAACTAACTCTCTTCCCCTCTTCAAAGCCCTACTGAGAGCTCTCCTCCTCCAAGAGGCCTTCCCAGCCTGAGCTTCCCCTTTTCCCTCTGCTCCCTCTGCTCCCTCTCAGCTCCCCCTTCACCTCCCCTCAACTAAGCTCCCTTTCCCCCCTTTCCCTCTGCTCCTCCCCCTCTCCCTTCCCCTCCCCTCAGCACTGTGCTCATTTGTATATATTATTACCCTATTTATTTTGTGAATGAGGTGTACATCCCCTTGATTCTGTTTATCGTGTTTAAGTTGTTTTGTTTTATGTCCGTCTGTCTCCCCCTATTAGACTGTAAGCCCGTCCATGGGCAGGGATTGTCTCTATCTGTTGCCGAACTGTACATTCCAAGCACTTAGTACGGTGCTCTGCACATAGTAAGTGCTCAATAAATACTATTGAAAGAATGAATGAATACTCAAAAGTCCCCAAATGGTTACCCATTCTTCTCTACATAAAGCAGTGGCCCGTGTCATTATCCACATTTGTGCTTTGCTGATGGGCTTGGTTTAATTGGTATTAAGCTGAGGGGGAAAAAAGAAAAGTCTGAGAAATATCCAGACCACAATGAAAAATGCTGTTCATAATTTTGGTCACCAAATGAGAGTTCTATCTTCTGTTCATAACTTTCCTCAGATAATATTTTGAAACAAAGTTTGAGCAACATTATGCTGCAAGAAACTACATTCCTCCTGTTTCTTTATTCCTGATTCTTTGTCATCAGCAATCAGGGCCAATCTTGTCATCAGCAAGAAAGAGGTCTTGCTTGTGGTGTTTACCAAACCAGAGGATATTTATGGGCTATTGGAATTTGGGTAAGAGCTGTTGAAGATTTTGTGATGAGATTATTGGTTTAATATTGGTTTAAATCAAACACTGGAAGATCCCCTGTTTATAGATTTCTTCAGCCCTTGAATATGTTGTAAATATCTGTAAAACAACGTGCCCTTGAATATGTTATAAATATCAGTAAAACCACCTTGTTATTTGGCAGAGGAGCAGTTCACTCTGGCCTAGACCCCAAATGACCTGCCAAAAAGTCACTGGGGCCTAGTGGAAAGAGCCTGGGCTTGGAGGTCAGTACCTCGGTTCTAATCCCAGCTCCACCAGTAGTCTGCTGTGTGACTTTGGACAAGTCACTTAATTTATCTGTGCCTCAGTTACCTCATGGAGATTAAGACTGTGAGCCCTATGTGGGACAAGGACCGTGTCTAACTTGAAAAACTTGTATCTACCCCAGTGCTTAGTACAGTGCTTGGCAAACCACAGTTATTATTACTATTATTGGTAGATTACCCCAAGAACCACAAAACCTTCACAAGAGAGAATCCAATGTCAAAACTTTGTGGTCCAAGATGAATGCGGCACGCTCCAGAGAACAGAACGAAGTGTCATCGACTTGCGTCCCTAGTGGGATAAAGAGAAAAAACTGAGGTGCTGTGGGAAATTGCAAAAGCAATCCTCCTTAAAGGCTAGGGTTTGAACTGCCAACCCCCAGCTCAGGAGTATTGTTAAGCACATTTTTTGTTTTTTGGACTCTCCTTAGGACGGAGGCAGCCTTGTAGGAGAAGTGAATGAAGACGGAGAGATGACTGGTGAGAAGATAGCCTACGTGTACCCTGATGGGAGGACCACGGTCTATGGAAAGTTCATAGATGGAGAGCTGATCGAAGGCAAACTGGCCACCCTAACATCCACAGAGGAGGGGAGGCCCCACTTTGAACTGATCCCAGGAAGTAAGTACAGTCATCCAGAATTTGCTGCTCTAACTCTTGGCAGTTTGGTCTAATGCATCTCAGAGATTCCTTTTCTTCACCTGCCTGTAGTCTTAACGGCTTCAACTTAAGAGAAATAGGTGAAGGGATTCCTTAGGGATGACACTGCTGTTCCAGTGTAGGACAGTACAAAGACAATGGGCAAGTTGTGTGGGTCGGGACTGCCGAGCGAATACCAGTGGACCCACTAGACTCTAAATCCCTTGAGTGTGGAGATCCTGTCTTCCAGTTCTTTGTATTGTACTCTCCCAAGTGCTTAGCATAGTGCTCTGCACACAGTAAGTACTCAATAAATGCCATTGATTGATTCATAGTTGGAAAAGGCCCATTCCCTAAGTGTCCGGTGTCCTGATGGTTGAGGTCACTTGCTGATCTGATGTCTTCAGAAAAGTGGATTGAAATCAGCTAATTAATGTCTACACAATCTGGGACTGGTTAAATGACCAGGAACTGGAAACGGCTCCCGTACAAAAAGAGCAAGCAAAAGCCCTCTCACTGCAAATGTCTCCTCAAACTGAGGTCATTTAGGTCATTTGAAAAGATTAATATTTTTTTGGGTTTCCATGAACCCAAGTGGGTTTAATCAAGACTAATCCCCCGAGCTTTGGGTCCTAGAAATGACCAGTTTCGGGGGGGAGACGGGGACAAAAACATTCTTTAGTCTGACGGGAACATGGCTCTCTCTCTCAACTACTTTACAGAGAGTCTTAATAGCGCCTAGCTTTAGGACCAATAGAAACTTCCATCTCCTTCTTTCCCTCCCCCACCACTCGCAAAAGGGAAGAAAAAAGACCTTTTGATAAATGAAAAAAGGAGGCTGTCTTGACCCTGGCTAATGGACAGGGTAATAATAATAGTAATGATTATTAGTAATGATTAAGCTAATGGTATGTTTAGCATTTACTATGTACCAAGCACTGTACTAAGAGCCGAAGTAGATATATGATCATCAGGTCCCACATAGGATTCACAGTCTGAGAGAGGACAGGTAATGAATCACCGTTTTACAGATGAGGGAACTGAGGCACAGAGAAGTTTTGACTTGCTGCAGTTCACACTGCAGGTTAAGTGGCAGAGCTGGGGTTAGAACCAAGGGCCTCTCACTCTAAAGCCCATGCTCTTTCCACCAGGGCACACTGCTGGTAGTCAAAGTACAAGGTACTTTTTGGGTGGAAGGGAAGCAACAGCTGGAGGCGAGTGGAGGGTGGAGGGTGGCTTGAGCTGAAATCTGAAATTGTCCTTTCCCTTCTTCCCTCTTCTCCCCAATGACACCCCATCCCCACAGCTCAGACTCTAATCCACAATGAGGGCCAACTCAGCGGAGCTCCCATAACCGGGATCTTGATAGGGGTGAGGAGAAATAGGGGCTTCCTGTCCTGTTTGGCAGCTTTATTTTGCACCTGCAGAGTGGTTGGGGTTTGGACGTTTAGTGATATTAGGACTTTTCCAAGTTCTTGAATGACACCGGGTTTGCTCTATACTCAAAATAGATTTAGGTCATCTTCTTAGTGCAGCTGTTTTGATACTGACACTCCAAAGCAGTTGGAAATTTAAAGTCTGATTGCCCGTTTCCTCTTCCACTCTCCGGACCGGCCCTGACTAAACCAGCAGTAACTGTTGCGAGCTGGAGGGGAGGAGGGAGTGCACCGGGCATTGTACTTGTGGGCGGCAGAATGAGCGGACATAGACGTTGCTCATTCTGCTACTCCTCCCCATCTGGTCCCCTCTGCGTAGCCCTGTAATATGCCAAAAACCTTCCAGGTTTGGGGGCAAAATTGGAACTTTCCTGAGACTCCTGGGACTCCTCCCTCTTCCACCCCCAGGGCCAGCTTCCGACCGTAAGAGAGTAGACAGGCACATCAGGGCACATGTTCAGGGGAGGCAGCAGTTGAAAAGTTGAATTCCCAGCCTCCCTGTGCCCGAGTTAACAGGCACAGTAGAGGAACGCACTGACTTCAGAGCATGTAGCTGAGGGAGGTGGTGGCAACCTCTTACCCCACGTGTGCTCCAGATGCCGCTCATTCTGGGCAAGTGGGCATATAGAAGCGTGATGCCGTTACGTCAACATCGTATGCATATTTGGTAGCCGTATTGTACCCTCTCAAGTGCTTAGTGCAGTGCCCGTTATGCAGAAAGTGCTCATTAAATACTGATTGGTTGAAAGGGTAACTTTGTGGGGTTTTTTTATTTTTCTACCTCAGGATGGTCAAATGTCTGGCAATGTCTGCCCCCAAGTGCTTAGTACAGTGCTCTGCACACAGTAAGCGCTCACTAGATGCGATTGAATGAATGATTGACCCTCAAACTTCATGGCCTCAACCACCCCCTCTGCTTCCTCCTCCTACCCTGCTGGCTCCCGACCTTTCTCTGGTAACAATTTCTCTAGCCCAGCCCCCCTTCAGTGACTTCCCCACCCTATTTGCCCTCCTTTCTATGTCACCTAGGCATTTGATCTGTACTTTGATATTCACCTCACCTCACTCACCCCACAGCAGTTAAGTACAACTCTCTATTCTCTGCCCCGTCCCCTAGCTCTGATTTATTTTCATGCCTGTAAACTCTAGACTGTAAATTCCTTGTGAGCAGGGATCATGTCTACCAACTCCGGTATTATATTCTCCCAACCGCTTAATAGAGTGATGTGCACACAGTAAGCACTCAATAAATACCTCACTGATGGATTGCGGACAGATCTGCCACTTTTGAACCAATGTGCCATGGTAGCTCATTCTAGCTGACTTTCATTTTGCTGTGAAAGCAGGCCAGTGGGTATTTGCAACTCTTTGAGGAGTAGAGGAAAAGAATCCCTGTTCCCTAAGGAGGTTTGGGGGGGCAGGAGGGCTTTTTTTCTCTCTGTAGCTGTATTTGCCAGTGACAAGATAATTCCGAGTATAGTTAAATGTTGTTGGCTCTTTTTCAAAATATCATCATGTAAAATTCGAAGCAAATGCCTGATGCCCTATTTATTTTTCCTTAATAAAAACAGAGAACCAATTGAATTTCATTTAAAATCTGTTTTCATTTTTTTCCTAAAGCCATGAGTTCTGAATGAACAATTTGCGTTCTAAATGACCTTCACTTACACTTGGGGTAAGATGGGCCAACTCCACAAAGATGAGAGAACTTGTTTATTAAGCCCATTTTTTAGAACACACTCACTTTTTGTCTTTTTCCTGTTTGCTTCTAAATCTGTATGCAAAAAATGAAATACAGTGAGTATTTTAAGCCTCCTGAATGGACTGCTTAATTTCAGAGAAGATGCCCTCGGCCCTGCAGTTTAGTTTTGAGGGGTTTATATTCAGTCTAATGTTCGGCCCCTTCAGAGAGGCAGAGGCCACTCGTTAAAGGATCGATGTGACAGAGACAGAAATTTGTTTAGCTATTCAGCTTGGAAATACTGACTTCTTTAATAATTCTTTTTTCTGACTAGCTGTTTTGGAATTCTCTGTGTCTGTTCATGGCAGCAGAGGGAACCAGGAGAGATAACCCTGGTCCTGAAATGTGTGATTCATTCAGGGTTCCATTTGGGAGTTGTCTTCCAGGATGCTCAACAGTGCCCTTGTATCCTGAAAGAATTAATTTACCTTTGCCTATTTCCAAAAAACCTTTATTCATTTGTGGATTTCCTGAGGAATGGGGTCCCTTTGAGATTTCAATCCCCACCCAAGAAAAGAGATAGTAGCAAAATTCAGTGCGCGACTCTATTCAGTTTTTTGACGGAAACAAATTCACAAATCAAATCAAAAGAGTGCCACAGTCGGCTAAGGAAGCATCTCTGAAAATTCAGCTCTAAATAGGGACTCCAAAAGCCATTCCTTTTGGTTTAGAAACCTTCTGTAGAGTTTGGTTCAGTTTTCCATATTTCAAGCACTTGAAATTCTTGGTCTCCAGTAGCTCAGGATTGTGTTTAAATACTGTCTGTTAATTTTACTCCTTTGTTGTTTTTCTAGGTTCAGTGTACCACTTCGATAAATCTACTTCATCCTGCATTTCTACAAACGCACTTCTTCCTGATCCTTATGAGTCAGAAAGGTAGATTTCATTTTTCCATTATGACAGTAAGATTCATTCATTTGATGTTTGAGATGGGAAGCTGAAGGGTTGAGGGAATGTGCCTTGTGTGAGGCGCCCAACAGCCTAGGTGTCTGACCATTCAGATCATCCCAGAATTCCTTGTTAAGATGCTGGGCCTCTTGGCCAAATAACAATAATAATAATGCTGGTATTTGTTAAGCTTACTATGCGCAGAGCACTGTTCTAAGCATTGGGGTAGATACAGGGTAATCAGGTTGTCCCACATGAGGCTCCCAGTCTTAATCCCCATTTTACAGATGAGGGAATTGAGGCACAGAGAAGTCAAGTGACTTGCCCACAGTCACACAGCTGACAAGGGGCAGAGCCGAGATTCTAACCCATGACCTCTGACTCCCAAGACCGTGTCAAACCCTAAATTAGCCTAACATCGTCATCTGGGCAGGGGTTGAATGTTTGTGTTTTCAGCCAGAATGGAGCCACAGAGAAATGAGACCTTCGCAGCTACACAAACTGCTGTTCAACAGTGAACCCTGCTGTGAGATGAGGAGAGAGATGGAAAGAGTGGAATCATGTACACCCAACAGGCACTAAACGGGGGGAGCTACAGCATGCTTTGTAAGCTCCCTGAGGGCAGGGATCATGCTCCCAACTCTGATGTCCTCTCCCAAGCGCTTAGGACAGTGTTCTGTACACAGTAATCGCTCAGTAAATATCATCGGTTGTTTGACGGATGGGTCCCCCTGCTTCCATTAGCAAGGCAGAGCTTGGACAGATCCTTAGGGAAGTCCCACCCACCACCCAAGTGGGAAACAACACAGCTTAGTAGAGTGTGGGCTTGGTAGTCGTCAGAAGGACCTGGGTTCTAATCTTGGTTCCACCATTTGTCTGCTGTGTGACCATGGGCAAGTCACTTCACTTCCCTGTCCCTAATCTGTAAAATGGGGATTAAGACTGTGAGCCCCATGTGGGTCATGGACTGTGTCCCACCTAATTAGCTCATTCTACCCCAGCATTTAGTACAGTGCCTGGCACATAGTAAGTGCCTAACAAATACCATTTAAAAAAACTGGAGAGTGGGTTGGACAGGAGAGCACACTTAGTTCCTTCACGGTGGGAGCACCATTCCCTGAGCCTGTCTACTCTGGGCCTTTCCCGCACGGCTACACTTTCATGCACTGGAGGCCCTTCTGCCTGCCCAGCAGAGGGTTACTCCTGCGGCTGATATTCCTCCCAGGACCCAGGCATCAACTTAAACAGAGATGAGAGTCCAAGGAGGAAGCAGAGAAATCGCTTCTCGTCTTCCCCCCCGGGAAATGTTACCTATTTCAGAGATCCTTTTGGGGGCTGTGACGTACCCATGGCGTGTGCCTTACCTTCTCATTTCCAGTTTGGCTCAGAAAACTCTGCACATTTTTCGTTATTTTAATTGGGAAACAGAGGCCATTTTCAGAGGCTTTAACAAGCTCATTCATAGTAACAGTAATAATAATAACCATACTTAAGTGCATACTATGTGCCAAGCACTGTCCTAAGCACTGGAGTATAAAGTTAATCAGGTTGGACACAGTCCCTGTCCCAAATGGGGCTGACAGTCTTAATCCCCATTTTACAGATGAGGTAACTGAGGCCCAGAGAAGCTAAAAGACTTGCTCAAGGTCACAGAGCAGATATGTAGATATCTGAGCAGATAAGTACGGTTTAGAGAGCACAATTTTTGAAAGTGACTCACAAAACACAACTTCTTCCTACAATCCCCAGAACCCAGAGTGTCATTCCTATCTCTGAGTCATCTAGAACAACATGATCTGACATTTTAGTCTCATAGCTGTAGTGATATCATATGACCGCGGGCTTGCCTTTTAAAGAAAATCAAATTTCCACTTCTTTTTATTCCCTTAAGGGTGTATGTTGCGGAGTCTCTCATTTCCACTGCTGGAGAAGGTCTGTTTTCTAAGGTAGCAGCAGGACCTAGCACGGTTATGTCCTTTTACAATGGAGTCCGAATTACACACCAAGAGGTACGGTCTAAACCGATTTATAGCGTCTCTCCCGGGACCAAGTTGTGAGTGAGTAACCAGCTACAAGCCACATGAGGGCACTAGCTCTGTGTCGGACGAAATCAGGCTCAAGGGGGATTGGCTTTGTCGTTGATTTCTGGCAGTTGCGGGTCTCACAAGCAAAACAAAAGAGCCCTTTGGCTCCTTGAACCAGTAGCCTCCAGTGGAGCTTTGTTCTGTAATTCTGGCCGGAGTTTGCCTTCGCTCTTGCCTTGTAATTTCTTAATCTGAGCGAGGGGCTCGGAAGAGCTGTAGGACCCCAGTTCGACTTAGAGGTGCCCTCTGTGAAAACCCTGACTTGGGGAAGGGACTGAGGAAGCGAAAGGTTGAGGTAGATCCTATTCCTGCTTTCCATTTCCCCAGAGGAAACCTTAAACTCTTCCTCTTCTTCAGAACCCCACTCCTTGCCTCCCCCCGACCCCCCAATTCCTGGTCGTGTCGCTGCTTTTTCTGTTCTTCGATGCCGTCTGGCTTCTGCTTCTCCCCTGCCTTCTGTTCCTCCCCTCTCCGTCCTCCCCTGCACCCGTGACTCAACAGGGCCCTGACCAGGGATAGCCTCTTGTGACCTCTGTGCCCCCAGACATTAGCCCTCTGTCTTGGCAAAGAAGAAACTTGGTGACTTGCCTGGAGCCCAGCTCCAATTGTGATCGTGTGCCTCTCGGAACCCAGGCATCATCCCATCCCATCCTGCAGAAGGCAGGGTGTTGCCGACTTGTTCATTCCAAGCGCTTAGTACAGTGCTCTGCACATAGTAAGCGCTCAATAAATACTATTGAATGAATGAATGAATAGTTTCACCCCAGAGTCTGGCCGGGTCCAAACAGGAGGAGAGTTAATCACAGTCTTAATCCCCATTTTTACAGATTAGGGACAGAGAAGTGAAGTGACTTGCCCATGGTCACTTTCCCTCTCTTCCTTCCACTCCTCCTCTGTCCCCTTTTCTGCAAAGGGCAGCCCTGTGCCTCTGCTACTGTTGGGGCACAAAGTGGCTTTTGACATCCCAGGGAGCTGGTCACCTCCATGAAAAACTAAAAACCAGCAGATCCCACTCTTCATCAGGCTTCCCAGAGTACCCATCTGGTTCCCCTCCTCTTCCGGGCCAGGATATCCAGTAAGAACTGAACCATGCCAACCGGTGTGGCTGGGATTTGGGGTTTTGCCCCTGCAGCTAGGCTTATTTTCTCTCCATCCTCCTACGGCTGTGTTTTTGCTGCTTCCGCTTTCACTTGTTGTATCTTCTCCCGGCAGGAGACACATTATATATCTGCAAGGGCTCACGAGGTCTTTCCTTTTTGTTTTTGTTCTTTAATGTGATAGACATTTTAGACATTCACCCAGGATGCTATACCAGAGGTAAAATACCAAGTGCCCTCTGGAGAATTCACTGGGTCAGCCTTGTGTGATGTTGTATATCAGGGCCCCCTTTAGCTTGGACCAAGTTAAACTTGTAACAATAGTAATAGTTGTAGTATTTATTGAATACCCATTGAGAAGTCCTTTCATTTTCTGATTTGCCTTGGTAATCCTAGAAAGAGGAAAGTAAGTTTATCATCCCTTATTTTTCTCTCTCACTTTCTTGAAATGAGTGTCAGGCATTCCCAAAAGTCCTCGGTAATTTTTCTCTCTGACTCACCTGAAGGAAGTGGGATGTAGGACTCTGAAAGCAAATGCAGCCTTGACCCGTGTTTACCTTGTGCTGAACTGGGCCAGGAGTCGGCAGAGCTAAGATGTAGGCTGGCCCCTACTACAGAGCTAGCTCCCAGCCCCTTATTTCCTCCCCATCCCCACCTGTAACTCCATTTCCCTGCTGTAAAATGAGTGCTAACTGCCGGGGTTATTGAGAAGGCATTCAGGTTGGGATGAATCCACTCTGGCCCCCTTGGAAAATCCCGTGTCGCTGCTGCTGTTTTATGGCAGGTGGACGGCAGAGACTGGGCCCTTAATGGAAACACACTCTCTCTGGATGATGAAACCGTGATAGATGTGCCTGAGCCGTATAACCACGCATCCAAGTATTGTGCCTCCCTGGGACACAAGGCCAATCACTCGTTCACTCCTAACTGCATCTATGACCCGTAAGTACAAGGCTGAGCTGCGGAAGGGTCGGTACTCGTGTGATCCTGCAGGAATCAAAGTACTTGGGCCCCATGGGGTTTGTGAATCGTCCATCTGGGGCCAGATGATGCTCAGATCCCACAGGGCCTTTATTTATTTATTTAAATGGTATTTGTTAAGCGCTTACTATATGCCAGGCACTGTAATGAGTGCTGGGTTAGTAGTTTGGACAGAGTCCATGTCCCACATGGGGCGACAGAGTCCATGTCCCACATGGGGCTCACAGTCTTAATGTTCATTTTATAGATGAGGAAACAGGCACTGAGAAGTGAAGTGCCTTGCCCAAGGTCATACAACTGACAAGTGGTGGAGCTGGGATTAGAACCCAGGTCTTCTGACTTCCAGACCCATGATCTTTCCACTATACCACACTGCTTCCCATTTATTACCTTTCTGGTGACAGTCTGTCATGTAGGGTAGATGATATTTTAAAATCAGAACCTAAAGAGCCCATTCTTCCTCCTGCAGGCATGATGGGAAGAACAGTGTCCTAAAAAATCTTGTGGGTACCCAGAAGGGAGCTCTTTGTTGTCCTTTCGTGGGTCTATATGGAGAGTGGAGAGAAACAAAGGCACTTGTTTTCTCCATCTAGAAATGTTCCTGATTTTCCATAGAGCTGAGTGGTCAGCACTATGAGACAGACAGGGAGAGAGAAAGAGGGAGCACACATGCAAGACAGCAGAAGACCTTAAAATGGAGGAGGAACAAAAATCTGGCCTTAAGCATTGCATTTACACACTGACTTGTGGAGTAAATGTTTCTTTCTGGTCAACTGTAACTCTTCTCTGGGATTTTATCTTATTAATCATATCTAAAACAGTCAATGTAAATAACTGTGGATACAAGTTCATTCAGTTTTTTAGAAAGTTGGCTGAATTTGTAGAGTATGTGAGGAACCATCTTGCAGGTGTAATAATAATAATGGTGCTTTTTGAGTACTTACTATGTGTTGAGCACCACATTAATTGCCCAAGTAGATACAAGATAATTGGATTGGACACATAGGATTTTGTAGAGTGAACTGGCCATGGCTCCTTGTCAGACAGTGGATTAAAATAACAATTATGGTATTTATTAAACACTTTCTATGTGCTAAGCACTGGGTAGATACAAGGTAGATCACAGTCCCTATGCACCCGAGCCTGGCTCTGACAGTTGCCTGCCAGGTGACTTTGGGCAAGTCACTTAATTGCTTTGTGCTTCAGTTTCTTTACCTGTAACATGGGAATTTATTACCTGTAACTTCCTCTGATTTAGACTGTAAACCCCATGTTGGGCAAGGACTGTCCAGCTTGATATACTTCTGTCTACCGCAGTGTTTAGAACAGTGCTTTGCAGATAGTAACACTTAAATACCATAATAATAATAATACCACATGGAGTTCACAGTCTGAGGGAGAACAGGCATTTTTCCCCATTTTACAAATGAGGAAACAGAAGCATAGAGATATTAAGTGACTTGCCCAAAATCATAGAGCAGGCAGATGACAGGCAGAGCCCAGGTGTCCTGGTTTCCAGTCCTGTACTCTTTCAACTAGGCTTCACTGTCTCCTAAAGGGCCAAAGCACCAATTTCTATGGGAGGAAAGAGCACACGGGCAATGAGTGAAGTGAAATGAAACTGAAGCCAGCGTCAATTAAAGACAGCCATTCACAACTGATGGCCCAAAACAGAAATTAAGCCGATCATTATACCTTCCTGCACAAGGAAGAGAGCTGGCATGTCTCTGGGTGACTGATAGGAAATGGAAGAACGGAATCTCTGTTAGTCTTGCGGGAGAGGAGTAGCCCTGAATAGGAACCTCTTTTCTGGTGCCCTGCCCTGCCCGAATGGGAACCTTTCAATTTTCCAGGATAATGGGGCAAACACCTGTGATTGAACTCTCCTGATCCACAGACCGTCAACTGAATGTGCCACTTCGCCATTTCAGGGTGTCGTTTAAAATGTCCATTTAACCTGCTTCTTTAAGCTCCATACTGTGGATAGTAGCACATTGGGAGCATTGCTATTTCAGAAACTACAGCCGATTGGAAAGCAGTGTCTATGTAGGAAAAAGCCCATTGACTTTGACAGACAAAAAACTCCGTAGCACCTGGTAGTCCAGAAAAAGATTCCCAATAGTTCAGTATGGTCATGGGGAGAAATATGAGTTAATGAATCCTTTTTTTTTTCCTCTTCTTCCTCCCCTTCCTCTCCCTTTTTCCCTTCCTCTCTTTTTCCTGCTCTTTTTCTTCCTTCCCTTCCTCTCAGTATACTTCTGTGGTGTTGCCAATGAGCAAGGAAATGGCAAGGCTAAAGGGGAACCAAACAGAGACCTGAACAACTCATGTAGCAGAAACTCCACCCTTAAATAAGTGAAATGTGTCCATTTTCATTGACGCGCTCTCCTATGTAGAGAAAGCTTGGCATCAAGTAACGATTTTTCAAATGCCTGCTCTGGGTGGAAAAGGTCTTTTGCCCTGGGAGAAAATACTGGTTCATAATCAGAGCGAGGTGAGGTGGGAGGGGAGGAGTTCTTAAAGGGCTCCAATGGTCGAGAAAGTCTTCCCCCTCCCTTTGTATCTCCATTGGTGGTCAGAGGGCTGAGCTTACCTTGCTCCTAGAAATTATCACTTTCTAGATAAGTCCTCCTCCTTCCTTCATCTTGGACAGCTTAAGCACCTGCTTCCCCACCTATAACATAGGGGAAGTCTTTCATCTTCCTGGCAGGAAACGGGGAGTAAGTGAACCTCCTCATATTTTAGGATATTTTGTAGTTAAAATGTTCTTGCTAGAGAACTGCTCTTGTGATTGGTGCTGTGGGGATAGTAGCAAGCTATGATCGTTATAGAATAGCTCCAGGATAGCACAGGAAAAGATATATTAGCAAAGTTTGGGGGGGTTTTATTGGGGTTTGTTTTTTAGTTTCCTCTTAACAGGATCTCTATCTTTACCACCTAAGGTATAGCTAAAGGACTTTTAATCTTTGTTTCATGGTATTTTTTTAAGCGCTTTCTTTGTGTCAAACGCTGTTCTAAGCACTGGGGTAAGTACAGGTTAGTTAGGTTAGACACAGTTCCTGTCCCACATGGGGCTCACAGTCTATGCAGGAGGGAGAACGGGTGTTGAATCCCCATTTTACAGTTGAGGAAACTGAAGCACAGAGAAGGTAAGTGACTTGTTCAAGGTCACAGAACAAGCAATTGACAGAGGCAGAGGCAGGCCTCTGACTCCGAGGCCCATGCTCTTTCTTTAGGCCATGCTGCTTTTCTGTGAGAATCCAAGTAGGATATGGGGATTCAACCCCTTAAAAGAGCCTAAGGTTTAACCTTCCTAGGGAAACTGGCAGCTTGTGGAGCAGAGGCCTCTTGAATCTAGGGCCTCCCTAAAGATAGATTTATATTATTCACAATTCCCTCGTTCATGACTATAGAAACAAGACCTGAACTGAAGGAGAAATGCTGATAAGTCCTAACATTGATGATGATAATAACTGCAGAATTTGCTAAGTACTTATGAAGCACTACATATTATCATCCGGTCAGGCACAGTCCCTGTCCCCCTTGGGGCTCACAGCCTAAGTAGGAGGGAGAACAGGTGTAGAATCCCCATTTTACAGATGAGGAAACTGAGATGCAGAGAAGTGAGGTGATGTGCCCAAGATCACACAGCTGGCCAGTGGCAGAGCCAGGATTAGAACCCAGGTCCTCTGACTACCGGACCCATGCTATTCCCAGTAGACCAGGCTGCGTGCCTGCCCAGAAGTTTTTATAAATGTTCATTTCTGCTCAGCTCTTTGGTTGAAAAGCAGCACTGTGGAGCCCTGGAGCAAAATCCCTTGAGTGATGACGGAGAGCCTGTCTTGCCGTTTAGGTTTGTCCATCCCCGTTTCGGGCCCATCAAATGCATCCGCACCATCCGCGCCGTGGAGAGAGATGAGGAACTCACTGTGGCCTACGGCTACGACCACAGCCCCCCCGGCAAGGGGGGACCGGAAGCCCCGGAATGGTACCAGGTGGAACTGAAGTCCTTCCAGGCTACACAGCAGAAGTGAGATGTGCAAAGGGACCCTCCGGGGAGAGCGGTCGGGAGGAGAAACTTGGATCTATGCACTTCGTTTGTACTGAAAACTGGACAGCCAGGGCCTGCTCATGCTGTTCCATCTTAACCTCTCCCTCTGTGTTAGCAATGAGTTTCTTGCATACTAACTAGGTTTGACTGTATTGCTCATACCAGATTTAAAATTAGCTAGCATTGCAACCGAGTCTTACTGGGAGGGAATCATTTAATATCCTGCACACGGCAGCGTGATGTTCTTTGGTAGTTCTACGTCTAAATCTGCACCACATTCAGAGATGCCAAAAGATTAGACTGAAAAAGGGAAATGGGGTTTATCAGTCATTTTTAGTCTGTGGCTTTTCCATACCGCTAGATCTCTGGCCACTGCAAATTGTGCAATTGCATTCCTGCATATCACCCTTCTTGAGGGTAGGGAGTTAGTACTCTACTTGGATGTTCTCTAAACGTAGCAGAATTTGCCTTTTAACCTTTGATCTGTATCGTGCAATAGAGAAGCTTTATTATTTCTTAGTAGAAAGGATCCTGTTTTTGAGTCTTTCCCCCCAACACCCAGCCTGAACTATATACCCTGCCCATGAAATCCTCTTTTGCAAGAAGCCTTTCTCACAGGCTTTGTGGGATGTGTGTGGGTCTCTGTGGCTCTCTTTCTATTCCATTGTCTCACTACTATTATTACTATTATGTCCAAATATTAGTACATTTCTGGCCCCTGAGGCCAAGGAATTTCATTGTGATTATTCTCGCATGTGAATGAAGACAACTTTGCTTTAAGAGATGAGGAGAAATGGATTGGATTCATATGTGGCAAAAGTGATGGAAGTGTAATCTATACCTTCAGGAAGAAAAGAAGGCAATTCTTAGCAGTGGGCAAAAATTTGATGGTGGAATTATGGCATCTTCAACAGTGTTGGTGGGTTTTTTTTTCCCCCTTGAATGAACATTCCTGTAGAATCCAGTCCTTTGTCCACATCTAGTACTTAAATAGAATGCATTAATAGTCAACCTAGGTTCCAGTTGCAAGACATGGGTCTATTAAACTACTAAGACAGAAACCCCTGGCAACTAGGAGCAAAGGTATGTTTAATGTTGAAACTGCTCATCATTGGAGTTGCAAGATATTTACCTGCTTCAATGCACTGTAGAAATTGTACATTAAAAAAAAAAAGCAGCACACCAGTATATTTGCAAGCCATAGATTATAGAAGACATAGGAGGAAGAAATAGTGCTTTATTTTTTTCTAATTAAGTCTGTGACAGTACTCGATTATTGCCCTGAAATATATAACAGCTCTTATGCAGCTGAAAATGCTTTAGATGCAAATGCTTTAGATTCCCTTGAGCCCAGATGATCTATCATTTTAAAAAAGGCAAAATCCTGTTCGGTTTTTAGAGCAGCAAAATATTTAACCAGCAAATAAGAGGTGAGGGCTTGAGTGGATTTGGGTCTTGGGTTTAGACCAATAAAGCCTTCTGATTTATATCAGTTGTTTTTCAGTGAGGAATTACAAATGGGGAGGAGGAATAAGCCAGAAAGAGGCACAAATTTTGCTGTTTTGTGTTTCCTGGGCCCACATCTGATACTGTGAGGAGGGATTGAAGGAAGGCACCTGGTTCAAAGCACAAGTTAACATTTGTAGGATCTGGACGGTTCTCCTCAGTCAAAGCCTGAATGGAGGTGGGTTCTGCTTTTGATAGGCTCATGGGCCCTGGGGCCAGTTTCCTATATCCACGCTTTGCAAAGATAGCAGATAGCCCAGACCAGCAGTGTCTTGGGGTCACAGCTGATGCTCAAACGAGGGGGAGAGTTTTCAGGGGTGACAATGGCAGCGCTAAAGCAACCAGGGGAAAAAAAAACCCCATCTTTCAGCGCTCTCCAATTCAAGGCTGAACAAGAGAGTAAAAAATAACTGCTGCCTTGTGGAAAGACAACATTCCATATATCAAGGAGTTAAATGGAATTTTGGGGCCTTGTTCCTTTTAGTATTCAGGGGCCTTAGGCTACCCATACTAAAAGTAATAATTGTTGTTGTTATTGTGGTATTAAGTGTGTACTATGTGCCAAGCACTGTACTAAGAGCTGGGGTAGATGTAATGAAATCAGATCAAGAAACAGTCCCAAGTTAAGTGACTGTCCCAAGGTCACAGAGAAGACAAGCGGCTGAGAAGCAATTAGAACCCAAGATTCCTGACTCCCCATCCTGTGCTCTTCTCACTAGGCCTATGCTGCTTTCCACTAAGGTTTTTCATAAAAATGATTGGATTGCCAAGTCAGTTTACCTTTTGGGGAAATTAGTGTTGCGCAGGTGACTGTCACTATGCCAGTTACCTGAACACTAAAGTCCAGGATTTTGTGAACTATGATCATTTGGGCTTAATTTTATTCCCAAGTAGGCTTCCACAGAGCATTCCTCTCCTCTGTCCCTTGCTATCCCCCCCCCCACCCCCAAAGGATTATGTTTCTGTTTTCCAAAGGATATGTGATGTGGGTCAAATATTTGCCTAGGGAAGTGTAGGCAGGAGTTTAGAGAAATTGAAACCTTTGAAGATTAGCTTTGCTGCTTCCAATGGCATTTATTCATTTTGTTGATAAGTGAGTAGGCTTTTCGGTGGGAGTGGTTTGCCTGACCATAGCTTAGTCTCTTGTCTGACCAGCTCCTCTCTGTCCACATTTATCCTTCATGTGGACAGAATAAAAGAGAAAACTCGATTGCCTCTTTTTTCAGCTTCATCAGGAAACTTAGGTGTCCCGTCTTGCAGAGACATTGGATCTGGAGTCTGTTTTTTCTGCCGGATTCAGATTTGGGGCTGGGACATCCTGGAAAGATGGAATATAAACAACTTTCCAAGAGCCCTAACCATGAAAGTGGTAGGTCTTGGATTTTAAGTAATGAGCATAGGTGGCTTGAGGGTTTGGGGAGCCCAGCCTTCCTTGGTGCTAAAAGTTCCGTTCACTGAATCAGCCTTGAAGCCTTTTGGCCAATCCCTTAGCGGGAACTAGATTTGGGAGCCGAGCATCTGTGGAGCTCAGTCAGTCACTTGTATTTATTGAGCGCTTAACGTGTGCAGAGCACTGTACTTAGCGTTTGGGAGAGTACAACAAAACGATATAACAGACACATTCCCTGCTTACAACGAGCTTACAGTCCAGAGGGGGAGTACAGATTGTGTCTGTGGAATTCAGAGAGGCTTGAATTGGTGCAGGGGACAGAAAGAACTCTCCAGTGGCCTCCCCATCTGTGGCCTCCCCATCCTCTTTTCAGCTACCTCATCTCTGCAGGTGGGACATCCACTGAAACTGGCCAATCTCCAAGTGCGGTAGAGAGAGGTAAGCTAAGTCAGAATTTGTTCTTGGCAAAAATGGAAAGTCAGAGGTGGGGAAAGCACTGGAATGTAATGGCATCTAGATTACTAGATCTAGTAGGGAAGGAGTGGGTTGGGAATATGAAGTGAGGTTTTACTGTTTCCCTTGGAAATGACAAAGAGTTTTGCAGGTACGAAGTGGAGATGACCAAAAAATTCTTACTGAGCCTCAGCCTCAAAGAAATTAGTCCATGTGCATCTCTACTGGACACTTACCTGATAAACTCGACATTTTAACCATCTTGGCACGATCAAATTAGCAGGAGAAACTCATCTGTAAGAACACCACCCCCCCCCCCCGCCAAACAAAAATTTGAGGTGGACTAATATTGGAATTGAGAATAATTGTACTGACTGATTTTTTGCTTGCAGAGATAATAGGGGAAAATAGAATTATGTGGAAAGATTTGTTTTGTAAGAAAATATCTACTTCTGAATTAACCTGCCTCATCCCCGCCTATTTGAGAAGTGAAGAAGAAAATCAAACTCTACTGATTATGAATTAAAACAATCAAGTACAGTATCTAAAGCCACAAATGCTTTGGTGATCCAGAAGTGTGGAAAGCACTATCATATTTTCTTTGTAATGCTTAACAGATTAATGATCTAATGACAACCAATTTACTGTTACTATTTGCTGTTTTTTTAACTAGATCTTTTAAAGCAAAAATGTTACTTGGAGAGTTGACATGTAGCACTTTAACTGCATTTGTTTACATGAAAGTTTAAAACCTCTTAAAGGAAATTGCTTTCCAAGTCTTTGGTTAGAAAAGTACAGCCTTGTTTTGGGGAAAAGTGACTGGAAAGAGGATTCCAATTTACAAATACTGACTTAGAATCAACTCTTTAATGAATGTTTTTTAAAAACTGCCTCGGGAGACTGATGTTTGCTTATTGGCCACAGATCAAAGGTTTGTAAGCTTGTTAAAATTAATGTAATTTGAGGCACCTCACTAGCATGTATCACTGTCCGTTCTTTCTCTTCAGTAATTTAGAGCTTCCTTCCCACAAATGCATTTATTTAAATACGTTTCATTTTGCAAACTTTCTGCATTTTATTTTGTATACATATTCAAAGCAATGAAACTAATTCAAGCCATAAAACTACAAGTGTGAGTTACCCTTTTTCGCAAATTTTCTCGTGTTTGTATGTAAATAGATGTTTGTACGAAATATTTTAATGGAAGAAAGAATATATTTAAATGAAACGTAATTGTTCCGATAGTATTTTAAAAAGAATTACAAACTTTTGTGAGGAGCATCTGAGTATGATAATGACAAATAATGTAGAAGCGATTTAAAAACATCAGGAATCTACAAACTATCCTTACTGCTAGTAGCAGCAACCCCTTCTTGTTACATCTCTGGTACTCAAAGAGATAATAAATCCTATTTTTCTCCCCAGTACCTAACCTACCACCTCTCTGTCCAGAAAGGGTACATTTAGTGTACTGGTGGAGTAGTTTAGTTCACAAAGTGGCCTGAAGGAGTGAATGTACCTTCCCTTGCACCTAATTTATTACATGGGAGTAGTTAAGGCCAAGGGGGAAGGTGGGCAGGGAGACAGAGGTGGAAATCCAATTGTTGAGCACAGTTATCAGAAATCATTTGATTATCAGTTCCTTCTCTTGGACACACCTCAACTCTCCCGCTCATGATACAGACAGTAAAACTTCTTTATAACGTTTTCAGGGAGCCAGATTTTTCTAATGTTGTATGATAAATGAATGTAATGATGATAAAATGAAATGAGAATGTTAGAATTTTTCACTGTGTGCATAAACATATATACACACATACCAGTTTATCCTTACCATGAGTTGATCTAAGTGAAATTTTTGCTACTGTAATTAATTTTGATTCATGAGCTGAAAAGCTACTGGGAAATAGTAAGGCCTACTTATACTAGAAGAAAAGTATTTCCAGGGTGTCTGAATAACCTGCTTCGATAACTTTTTCTGCTTAGGTCATCTATCTCCTCATTTTAATTTTCAACTGGTGTGTGGTAGATTGTGGGATACATTTAAGGTTTGAAAGTTGGGGTAAGCTTGCTATATGCAGAGCAACAAAAAGCTAACCCCTCCATATTTAATACGTTGATTGGTCTTTTATGGCATTTGTACTAAAACAATGAGCCTTATTCGATATCTGTGGGTTTATGATTTTTAAAACTATGGGAAACTCTAATGAAAGATGTTTACATGCATGTTTGCCCTTACTGCGTTATGAATGAAATTTTTGTAGTGTGTCTGGGTGTGTGGGCAAGAGAGTAGGAAAAATGTTTCTGAAACAAAACTTGACAAATATTTGTAAACGAGAAGTGAATTTTAAAGATTGCTTTAATTACGCTATAGAAGCAATGCAAGTATTAAACAACACATACAATCAAATTTACTGGTATTCTTGTTTGTATGGGTCTCAAAACTTCAGCTGTTGGTTTTTGTTTGTTTTTTTGCAACATCACTAGAAGCACTGGAGGAATGTTTTCAACATTGCATAGAGATTTCAAAGGTAAAATACTTCCAGTGGATTTTTTTAAAAGCCAGATTGCAGTAAGACTCACGGATCCAAAATGCACGAGACTAAGTAAGGCTAGCTATCAACGCTATCTTCACCACTGCTGTTTACTGGGTACGAACTGTGTGTGCAGATCCTGGAACTAGTGCTGGGGAGCAGATAATAAAAGTAAAAAAGAAGAGCCAGAGGATGAGTATCTTCTCCCTCTCCCTTCTCCTACGTTTCCCTCTCTCCTACTGTTCTTCTCCCTATCCCCACCCACTGTAAGGCCTGGCTCCATCCTATCTAAGGTGACTAGAATTCTGATGATCTTAGTCCCACACTAAGACTGCAGTTGACTGACTGCCTTTTACCTCCTTCAGTGCCGAGCATGTAGCAAGTGCGTGATACATGCCATGATTTTAAAGAGGTGTCTTGCCTTTTTTTTTTTAACGGTTTTTAAGTGTTTACTCTGAGCAGGCACCGTACTGGGGTAGATACAAGGTTGGACAGAGTCCATGTCCCATATGGGGCTCCCAGTTTTAATCCCCGTTTTACAGTTGCGGTAACTGAGACACAAAGAAGTTAGGTGACTTGCAGCAGACAAGTTTGATTCCCAGGCCTTTCCACTAGAACATGCTGCTTCATGCCATTATGCCCCTACTTCAATCAATCATACCTGTTGAGGGCTTGCTATGTTCAGAGCACTGTACTAACTGCCTGCTTCCAAGAGCTCTCACTGTTCTAGAGCCAGGGATTTTTGTCTCCACAGTCCCCCACAGATGCTTAGCTCCATCCAGGATAGATCCTTACTGTGGCAAAAGGTTGTGTCATCCCATTTGCTTCCTGGGAAATGAAGTTTCTCCTTCCCTTCTCTGCAATTCCCTTGCCAACTTTCAATAGGACCTCCAATTGGATGTCTTGAAAACACATAATTCTCAGCAAAGACTAAACACGGCACAGTATGGCAGTCACTTTCCTTGCTCTTGTCACTAATAGCTTGCTTGGTTTTTGTTTGGATTAACAGCAAAGAAGTCAGGAGAAGCAGCCTGAGCCCTACGGATATCCTTAACAGTGAGAGTCACAGGTGTAGTGAGGGTGTATGGATGGTGAGAATGTAAATAACTTGAAATGGCAAGTGATGGGGCTGATGCACAGCCACAAAAAGTGTTTCCTCAAATTTGAATACCCTCTAAGGGTTGCACCTGAAAAGTTTCCAGTACTCTACCAGTCTTGGCTACTGGAGGGAGAGTGAAGCAGAGGCATACCCATTCCACTCCTAAATTGGCCAGTGGCGAGCGAGTGGAAGGAAATCTGCTAGAAGTCAAAACTCACCCATACGGGGCAGCAGCGGCCTGGGAGAGAGTCGAGGGCAGAGACTCGAGTTTACCGCACAGAAGGCGGCATCGGTAAACCACTTCTGTCTTTTTACCAAGGACACTCTATGGATCCACTACCAGAACTATTGCAGATGGAGAGCGGGGAGTTCTGGGAGAGATGTGTCTGTGATGTCGCTGTGGGTCGGAAACGACTCGACGGCATAAGACAAGACAAATTTGAATACTGTGGTTGGGGAAATAGGCTCGTAAGGAAAGGAAACTATAACTATGCATGTATACCTCAATCACCAAGATAGTCACTACATCAAAAAAGATGAATTACAGCTGACGCTAATTCAGAAGGTTGAAAGGTCACGCAGCAGTGACTCGCCCTTCAATTCCTAGGAAGTCTATTCAGTTTTGACATTTATAAGCGGCATAGCCTAGTGGATAGAGCATGGGTCTGGGAGTCAGAAGGTTGTGGGTTCTAACCCCGGCTCCTCCGTTTGTCTGCTGTGTGACCTTGGGCAAGTCACTTCACTTTTCCCGGCCTCAGTTACCTCATCTGTAGAATGAGGATTAAGACTGAGAGCCCTGTGTGGGACAGGGACTGTGTCCAACATGATTATCTTGTGTCTACCCCAGCACTTAGTACAGCGGCTAGCATCTAGTAAGTGCTTAACAAATGCCGTCATTATTATTATCTACTTGGGATCAGAGTGTTAAAGAAGTGTATGGACTATTTTACTTTAACCTTAAGAGAGAGCCTCACCTTATATCTCCACCTATTGCACACAAGCACACAGATGGATTTCTTTGGGAAGAGTGGGATTTGCAAGGGACCAGGGAAAGGGGGCTTGCTTATCTGACTTGAAGGAGGTCACTTTACGGAGGACTTCACAGTTTGGGCGGGAAGTAGGAGATATTGTTCTTGTCTTCAAGGAGATCCCCATTTAGAGGAGAGATCAAACATAAATCAATCATTTATTGAGTAGATACACACAATCCTAAATACATACACATGACTGAAAGGCGGCTTAGTGGCAAGATCATGGGTTTGGGAGTCAGAGGATGGGGTTTCTAATCTCGGCTCAGCCACTTGTCTGCTGTATGACCTTGGGCAAGCCACTTAATTTCTCTGTGCCTCTGACCTCATCTGTAAAATGGGGATTGACTGTGAGCCCCATGGGGGACAACCTGATTACTTTGTATCTACTCCAGTGCTTAGAACAGTGCTTGGCACATAGTGCTTAACAAATACTATAATTATTATAGACTGAAGTGGCTGGAGATACCTGGGTCTAATTTGTAGAGACTTCTTTAAAAGAGGACAGTCACTTTTTATTAAAATCTTATGGGATTGCTAGGCTCCTGAGCAGGGACTTGCAAAAGAAGAGAGGTTTGGATTGGTGGTAGAGGGTAAAGGTTGTATGTAGTGACAGATGGCAAATATGCTTGGCGTGATGGAGGGAAGAAAAACTATAATTAGAAATTTTAATTTTGCAATTTGGGAGAAGCCCAAGGGTGGTTTCTTATTTGAGCGTTGAATTAATCCCTTCAAGAAAAAACCACCTAGGAGAAATTCCTAACCAAAAAACAACTGTGGATTCAGGATACCTATGATAGGAGTGCCACATATATTTGCCAAAGTTCAGCTGTTTCAAAAAATGAGAATTACAAATCGTCAGGGAATTTTTACACTTTGAAATTCATAAAAATTCTTAAAAATATTAGAAAAAAATTTAATAATCTTGCCTGTACCCCGGGTAAACTTTTTAATTGATTAATCTTTGCTTGCCCTGCTTTCCCTGTGGCTCTTTTAAACCTCTGTCCCCACAGGTCCCCTGTGCCCCCTAGACACCCACTCCATTCTTGCAGCCCCACACCTAGAGCTGCAGCAAAGTGTAAGGGATCCATGGGACAGAAAAAAGAGGCAGGGGAGCCTGCCCTGGAACAATGTTTAAAAAATAAAAAACAAAAGCCAGGTAATGGGTATTGATTGGGAAGCAGAACTGCATATAATTATATAAAATATGCAGGACATACTGTGTCCCATATTTCACGAGGAGCATGTAGGAACAATAGATGAGAAAATTTGGGATCCCATAAAGAAACCATTGGCTCCATGGTCTCCTTTCCTTTTTTCTGGAAAAAAAGTGAAGGGCACTGCATAGTCTGAGTCTGCTTCCAGACTGACCAAGGGACCCACAGGTCTAAAAAGCCTTGAGGCTTCGTGGGCCATTCCAGGATTGAAGTCGCTTTTGTTGGGTTTGGGAGCTATTTCAATCTCCCATTACGGCCAGTTGGTGGGCATGGGATCTCGGGGGATCTTTAGGCTGGACCCTATCCGACACAAACTATGAGATTCAGGTGGGTGAGGGCCTGGGCTATCCGGTGGGAAGGAAGAGCTGGCATGAGCTCACTTTGAGATGAAGTCAAATAGATGAAGTCAATGCTTTCCACTGAGAGCCTGACCTCCTTTTTGCTCAAAATGAAAAGTTGGCCCCCGGAGGTTCTGCTGGTTTTCGTGGACTCCAGTGGCTTGTCCTTGGTTCCAGGATCGAGCGAACGTGTGTGTGCGGATGAGGGTGTCAGCCGCCCCAGTCTGGGTACCAGACTTCACCCGTCCTCCCTCCTGCCCAGTGCGCTTGGGTTTTCGGCCTGCTTCCTGCCACACATCAAGTTGAAAGTTGCCCGGTCAGCCTCACCCAGTGCCGGCCATGCCAGGCTCTTCTGGGCACCCATGGGTTCCCCACTGGCTCACCCCACGCTTGCAGGCTTTGAGCCCGCCCCCGCCAACACAACCTCCTGGAGGGGGTCCAGCTGCCCGCGTCCTCCCGGGCAGATCCCACAGTTCCCCGTGCTAGTTGTTAAGGCCCGTGAGTTATACCGGCTTATCTTGATCTGGCTTCCTGGGCAGCCAGTCATGTCTGTCTCCTCCTCTAGACTGTAAGCTTGCTGTGGGCAGGGAAAGTGTTATATTGTACTCTTCCAAATGCTTAGTAATGATGATGATGATGGTGGTGGTATTTGTTAACCGCTTACTATGTGCAAAGCACAGTACTGCACTGCACAGAGTAAGTGCTCAAATACGATTGACTGACTGATCCTGCCCCACCTCCATCCCTTCCTTCCCCCTCTATTTCTGTCTTTTTACCTCTGTTATGATGAGGTCCCTCCCCACAATGGCCCCATCTTTCCCAGCTCCTAATCCCTGCCACTTTTCTTCCTGTCCTGGCTTCCAAGTCAACCCTTGACCCCTAACCCTTTCCCTTCCTTTCCCCTCCCCTCCCTTCCTTTTCTTCATTTTTTTCCTGCTTCCTTTCTTTCCTTTTCCCTCTCTTTCTACCTTCCCCCCTTTTTCATTCCTCCCCCATTACACCAGCCAGAAACCGGAAGCCAAAGGCCAATCAAGCTTCACTGATAGTAGATCGCTTCCCAAGGCCTGGACCAAAACCTGGTTCTCTTGAACCTGTCCTTGCAAGCCATGGCTTGAAAACATGGCTGAAGCATCCAAGAGGTTAAGCCTCCCCCTGGGCCGGAGTCCACACCTGATGCTGATGCTGCTGTGGCAGCCGGAGTGGCCCATATAAGGCCTGTGGCTCTGGGTCCCCTGGAGTAGGAGGAAGCTGCTACGGTGGGTAAGTGGGAGCGGGGGTCTGGTGGGTCTTGCTAGGTGTGGGGGCTCCTCTGAGAGATCCCTAACCTGCTGCAACTGCCCATTTACTATAGAGACCGGAACTAGCCTGAGGCACTGCAGGTAATGTGGAGAAGGGGGTGTGTTATGTCTTTTCTATTGTGCCCTCCCAATCCCTGAGTGTAAAGCCCTGAACCTAGTAAGTGATTAATAAATACCACTGGTGATGGGGGGGAGAAGTGGGGTAAGAGGGATAGGGAAAGAAGAAGGTTGGAGGTGAGCTAAGCTTTGCCATGGGAATAAGGTAATGAATCCAAGGCTGTGACCTCTTCCTAAGCGGGATGCTTCCCCCGCCCCTCCTGTGTCCATTACTCCTTCATTTGGGAGGAGGTGCAGCTGGCCCAAGAGGCCTCGATGTCTGCAATTTGGGGTACTTATGTGACCTTCCACCTTGCCCTTGGGCTACCTAGTTTGTGTTGAGTTAGTGTCCCAAAGTGGTTTGGTCAGTCAGCGGTGTTTAGTGAGTGCTTATTCTGTATAGAGCACTGTAATACGTGTTTGGGAGAATGCAGGACAACAGAGTTGGTAGACAGATTCCCATTCAATGATTACAATGTGCTGAGTAGTGTAATAAGCGCTTGGACGAGTATAATACCAACAGAGTTGGTAGATATGTGCCCGGCCCAGAAGGAGCTTACAATCTAGAGGGGGAGACAGACATTAAGGCAAGGGGTTCGCGTCGAGATAGACTAGATTGAGGTATAATGAACAGGTTGGCCTAAGGAATGGTGGGTGCAGGGCTGGATTGGAGGGCCTCTCCAACGACACTGAGATCAGCTCTCCCTCCTGCTGTGTCTTCAGAACAAACACTCTGTACTCAGCATGGACTTAATCAAAGCACGCTGGTAGAAATGGAGAGGTTAATGCTCTCTGAGGGGATAGTGCTGGCTACTACAGTGGAGGGAGGAGGAGGAGGGCATGACTGTCTGAATCTACAAAGAGCTGTAACTTGTAGAATTGAAGAAAACAAGGAGTAAATCTAGTCATTGATGCACTTCAGGAAAGCTCTTTTGTGGTATTCGTTAGGCGCATACTAAGTGCCAGAGCACTGGGGTAGTTACAAGTTAATCAGATTGGACACAGTCTATGTTCCGCCTGGGACCCTCAGTCTTAATCCCTATTTTACAGATGAGGTAACTGAGGACCAGCCCAAACGACTTGCCCAAGGTCACATAGCAAACAAGTGGCAGAGTTGGGATTAGAACCCAGATCCTTCTGACTCCCGGGCCTGTGCTCTATCTACTAGGCCATGCTGCTTTTCCTTTTACCTACACATGGCTTTACCAAGGTCTCCAAAGCAAATCTACCTTCAGTTGTATTTATATTTATCACTCCCAGCTCAGTCTCAGGCCCTGAAAGTGTCAGATAAACTCCTTATCTTCAAGATTTAGTATAAAGTTCAACATCCCTAGTTTCCTGGGATGTTTGGCTTGTGGCAGTAGAAAGGCAAACGCCCTACAAAGAGCAAAATCATCTTTAAGGGTGGTGGAAAAACAGAGCTTAATGAAGTGGGGATTTCTGACCTTGAAATATCAATCAGTGATATTTATTGTGCACCTACTGTGTGCAGAGCACCGAACTGAGCTCTTGGAAGAGATAACCCCTTGAGTTTCTGATCTGGCGGTAACTAGTATAATCAGCAGGTGCACTGATGCAAGAAGTTGAGGGAAGAACTCCAGATGTACTAAACAGAGAGCAGGGCTTAGTTGGTGCTGTAAATCAATTGCAGTTGTAGACAAATGTCCGATGAGCTCTAAACTTGCCACACCTAGCATCATTGCAAAGTACCCTGTTCCGGAGGTTTTCTAAAAAAAAAAAATGCAAGACTTAAAGTTTGTCTAAATGAGAAATGCCTGAATTTTAAAAATAATTTCTGCCAAGAATGCCTATTGAGCCAATTTTTTTTTGAAATTCATTTTTATACAGTTCTAGATCCCTCAGCTCAAAAAGGAAGCTTTTAGCCTCAGAAGACTTGTAAAATAAAGGTTTTGAGATGATTTTAACTAGCTAATGAGCAGCATTTCCCTGGCCTAACTCTTTCTAGGGGTGAGGAGAGTCATTAATTGCCCTGGTATGTGACATTTCTAGCTAATTTGGGGGAACAGCACTAAAGAAATCAGTTGGGCACATTTAAAGTGTGTGACCTTGAGCAAGTCACTTAACTTCTCTGTATCTGTTATCTTTAAAATGGGGATTAAGACTGTGAGCCCCTTGTGGGACAGGAACTGTGTCCAACCCGATTATCTTGTATCTACCCCAGCGCTTAGTACAGTGCCTGGCACATAGTAAGCACTAAACAAATACCATAAGAAAATGACCTGACAATACCGTATTTATCATCAGTCTACAGAATGCTTCTGAAAACTTGCTTTCCAGAAATGACTCACATTGTCTTGGTGAATTTTTGATGAAAACTACTTATGCCAAAAGGAAGTAGAGAAATTAAGGATGGAAAGAGTATGAGTAACAGAAATCTACCAATAATCTTTAAAACTTACAAATCAATTATGTTAACCTCTTCCCCAGAGCTGTCGAAACTAGAAATATTAATGGTGTTCCTCTTTCCTTACTTCTGCCCAGATCCTCAAATAGTGATATGGGAAAAGGGAGGTAATAAATGGAGGACTAAGAGGAGGAAACTGGGTGAAGGCTCCTGGATAATCATCTATTGGGTAGTTGTCCTCCTGATTCTAGAACAATAAATCATCCTCCTTTGGACTTTTTGACTTGCTTGTGTTGTGTTAGGAAGAATCAACCCCAGGTTATTCCAAGAAGTTTTTTTGTTTGTTTGTTTTTGTTTTTTGTCATGGGCACTCATTTGAAGGACAACTGCCATGGAGCATTTAATGAACTGCGGCACCTCTCAGGAAGGACTGATTGCTTTGGGACTTATCCAGCTATGTCTGACTGCAATTATTGTAACTGGTGGATTAATTGACTGCACAAACAGTATAGAGCCAACAGAATCAAGGATGGCTGCCTCTAAAACCCCCATCTGGGCTGGACTGGTAAAGATGCATAACTGCAAATTGTAGGGCAAGGCTTGCTTTTATCTGCTCCTTCTTTCCTTCATCCAGAGCAGAGGGCAGGGAATGTTTCTGTTTATGTTAAACTGTACTCTCCCAATTGCTTAGTACAATGCTCTGCACCTAGTAAGTGCTCAAATACGATTGGATCAATGAATGGTCTCAATGACCATAGATTTTGTGAGTCAGTAAAATCTAAAGAGGTGTCCATTCCCAAGCTAGCAGGGTCATTGGGTTGCTGATTTGGACAGTGATCTGAATCTGTAGTGAATTACAAAAGTGATGAAATATGTGATGCTCCAGTGGGCTCTGTGATGATATCTTCTAAAACCTTTGCAAAATAAGTCACTTCACTTTGAGGTCGACCTCCTCTCTCAAATATTGGCTGTTTAGGGAAGGAGTATAAGACAGCCCCCCAACTTCAGGGAGCTTAATGTTTAATGAGCAGTGGTTAATTTGTCTAGGATTAAGGAGTAAATGCCTGCATTTCTCCCCAGTCCCCTTCCCAATCAGCTGTTTCATAGTCATAAACTGGTAAGGAATGGAGGAGGAGAAGTCTTCTGGTCCCTAGACCTTGCATTATTCATTTCAATCTAGAGTGAAACTGAGCTGTTTTAAGATGATGGTGATGATGATGATAATGGTATTTAAGTGCTTACTTTGTGTCGAACTCTGCTCTAAGCACTGGGGTTGGTCCAGGTTAATCAGGTCAGATGCAGTCCCTGTTCCACAGGGGCTTCCCGGTCTAAGTAGGAGGGAGAACAGGTATTGAATCCCCATTTTACAGGGGATAAGTAAGGCAGATAAGTGACTTGCCTTAGGTCACACAGCGGACAATGGATAGAGTCAGGATTAGAACCCAGGTCCTCTGATTCCCAGACCTGTGCTTTTCCCACTAGGCCATGCTGCTTTTCTAAAATAAGCTGCTCTTGTTGATTATAGCAGAGGGTAGAGTGTGATTGGTTTGTTTCCCTTTAGAGTCCCATTAGCTGGAGTACAGCTAATGAAACCCCAGTGGCATTTCCCAAATCCCATAACGAGAGAGGTTAGAGAATGGCAGATGCACCTGTACGTGAATAGAGGCAGGAACCTGTTTGAAAGCCGGGAGGAACTAATGGGTCACTTGTTCGTCCCTACTGCAAACACTACAAGGCCTTGGGTTCTTGTTTCGGATATGTTCAACTCTGTTTCTTCTTCCCCAGCTGATAGGCATTCCTGGAGTTTTGGCTCTGTTTTATTCCCAGAAAAAAAATCTTATTCTGGTAAGTTGGGACCGAGAGGGAGGGGAGAAGGACATGGAATCACTCCTAAAACAAGCTTTAATGGAATGTGTAGTGATAATAATGTATACAATGAGCCAATTTAGAATACAAACACGTGTTTCCTCAAAAAGTCTGTAGCAACTATAGCAGTTGACTAAACTAAAACTTAAAATGGTCTTTAGTCATTGAGCTATTGGATGATGGATGGTATTTTACTCTGCCCCCAATCTGTTCACCTTGTTTAGTAAATCAATCACCTGAGTGCAGCGCACTATATCAAATGTTTTGCTAGGTATACTATAAACTCTGGCTGTTTCTAAAGAGCTGATGGGTATTGAGTCCCCATTTTACACATGAGGAAACCAAGTCACAGAGAAGTTAAGTGACTTACCCAAGGTCATGCAGCACAGCCTTGGGAGTCAGAACCGGCTCTGCCACTTGTCTGCTGTGTGACCCTGGGCAAGTCACTTAACTTCTCTGTGCCTCGCTTACCTCATCTGTAAAAGGGGGATTAAAACCGTGAGCCCCACGTGGCACATGGACTGCATCCAACCTGATTAGCTTGTATCTACTCCAACACTTAGTACAGTGTCTGGCACCTAGTAAGCATTTAACAAATAACATTTTCAAAGAAGTAGTGGAACGGGATTGCCACCCGGGTCCTCTGACTCCCAGAATCATGCTCTTTCCATTAAGCCATGCTGCTTTCCCTGATATCAACTCTTCAGCCATGCCGATATCGGGGAGAAAGACAATGGGTCCCCCAGAGATCATGTAAGAGAGGAAACCTAATCTGACCCTGGGTAGATTGGGAAGGAGGGGAGTGGGGAAATCCAGTGATGCCCTTTATCCAACTAGGAGTTACCATTTCCAGCCATCCTCTTGGCTCGCTTTAAGTGCCCCTGGAACTAGCTTTTAGGGAAGATGTATAAACCTTACAGGGATCCTAGTATAAATCACTTCTTCATGGGGTTGTCAGGTCCTTAGAGAACTTGTAAATTTGGCAAATTCACATCTCTTGAACTTCAGTGTGAGGAATATACTCGAAGGCCTCTTTCTGAGAGGTTCATTGGTTGGCCCTCAGTATTTTTTTTTCTGGTTTTTGTTTTTCTCCCCTCTCTTGGAGCAGGCAGTAGATCTTAGCTATTAGTGCTAGTTAAGCAAAATAGGAAAGCTTTTCTTAAGGCATCAACTGCTGAAACTTGAAGTCATCTTTATCTTGCCATGAACATTTAAAAGTAGACCATGACTATTTTTCCCCCCTTGTTTCCTTGGCAGGTGAAAATACTGATGGGGTCTTGTCTAGTTTCTTGTCTTACCTCTATAGCAGTAATTGTTTCTACATTTCTGACTTGGCAAGATGGCCACGCTGCAGTCTCCAGTACTCTATCAAAGACAACTACTATCTCCATTCATGTAAGTATGCCTGTTGCAGAATATGACTAACTTTAGGTTATTATTGACTCCAATACCCATTTCCCTCTCCAGTTGTTTCCCTCTCTGACCGCTACCTTCAACTCTTCACCCTTCAATGGCTTTCTCCCCACTGCTTTCAAATGTGCTCGTGTCTCCTCTATCCTAAATAAATCCTCCCTTGACCCCACGTCTCCCTCCTACCATTCCACTCCAAACTCCTTGACTGAGTTGTCAACAGTTAATTTCTCCACCACTTCTCCTCCTGTAATTTCCTCGATCCCTTCCAATCTGGCTTCTGTCCCCTCCTTTCCACAGAAACTGCCCTATCTAAGGTCGCCGATTACCTTGCCAAATCCAATGGCCACTACTCCATCCTAATCCTCCTCAACCTCTCAACATTATCCAACATTATCCAACATTATCCGACCTTGGCTTCACTGGCATTGTTCTCTCTTGGTTGTACTCCAATCTCTCTGGCCACTCATTCTCAGTCTCTTTCTTTCACAGGATCCTCAGACTCCCATCTGCTAACTGTGTAACTGCTTTAGAAATGTGTGAACTCTGCAGATGAATGGAGAAGGATCTCTGTTTTCTTTAATACAATGAACTATTTTCTGTCTTCTCTTACAGAATATCCTGTGTGGTAAGATTGTTCAAGGGATAAACATAGTAATAATGTTTTCAGCACTTAGTAGTATTTCAACTGTGTTTATCATTTGTATATTTCACTATGCCAGCCTTAAACTTGATGCAGATGAAGAAGATGATAAGCCTGACGAGGTAAGTTGTCCTCACGTAAGTGTTCTAAAGTTTCCAGAAGGGAAGAATCTGCAATGTTGCTTTCCTGGCTGCTCCTTCCCAAAATAATTTCATCTGTTGCTGATGTGACCATAATTAACTGATGTGACTTTTTTTAATGGTATTTGTTAAGCATTTACTATGTCCCAGGCACTGTACTAGGCAGTGGGGTAGAGTCAAACTAATCAGGCTGGACACAGTCCATGTTCCCTTTGGGGCTCACAGTCTAAATCCCCATTTTGAAGTTGAGGTAACTGAAGTATAAAAGTTAAGTGACTTACCCAAGGTCACACAGTAGACAAGTGGCAGAACAGGGATTAGAACCCAAGGGTGTGTCTGTGTATGTTTCTTTCTTCCTCCCACCTCCCCCAATCACATCAATGGTTGTGGACAGGGAACATGTGTACCAACTCTGTATTATAATAATAATAATGTTGGTATTTGTTAAGCGCTTACTATGTGCAGAGCACTGTTCTAAGCACTGGGGTAGATACAGGGTAATCAGGTTGTCCCATGTGAGGCTCACTTTTAATCCCCATTTTACAGATGAGGTTACTGAGGCACAGAGAAGTTGTGACTTGCCCACAAGCACTCAGTACCCTGCTTTGCACACAGTAAACACTCAATAAATTCCATTGATCAATCAGTTCATTCATTCAGTAGTATTTATTGAGCACTTACTGTGTGCAAAACACTGTTCTAAGTGCTTGATCAGTTAAGAGTACCGAGCACTTGAAAAATATAATGGTTGGATATAGTCCTTGTCCTCAGTAAGTTTACAGTCTGGAAGGGAGTCAAACACAAAATTACATATAGGAGAAAGAGAATGGAAAGGTGAATACCACAAGTATTATTATTAATAAGTGCTCAATGATTGACTGACTGTGTGGAGAAGCAGCGTGGCTCAGTGGAAAGAGCACGGGCTTTGGAGTCAGGGCTCATGAGTTCGAATCCCAGCTCTGCCACTTGTCGGCTGTGTGACTGTGGGCAAGTCACTTAACTTCTCTGTGCCTCAGTTCCCTCATCTGTAAAATGGGGATGAAGACTGTGAGCCCCACGTGGGACAACCTGATTCCCCTATGTCTACCCCAGCGCTTAGAACAGTGCTCGGCACCTAGTAAGCGCTTAACAAATACCAACATTATTATTATATAGTACAGAATGTTAATCTCTATGCCCCCCGAAATGGTCTGGGTGGCTGTGCGCACTTAAGTGTTGAGATGGTTGTTAATAATACTAATGGTATTTGTTAAGCGCTTACTATATGCCAGGCATTGATCTATGTGCTGGGGTAGATACAGGATAATCAGGTTGGACAAAGTCCCTGTCCTACATGGGTCTCAAGTTTCAATCCCCATTTTACAGATGAGGTAACTGAGGCTCAGAGAAGTGACAAGTGGTGGAGCTGGGATTAGAACCCACAACCTTCTGACTCCCAGGCCCATGCTTTATCCACTAGGCCATTCTGGTTGTTCGGGAGGGGAAAAGAGAAAGGGAGGGGGGATTTCAGAAGGGCTGTAAAGCTGTGGTCTGGCAAACTTGGAGGAGGGAGCTCCAGCCAGGAAAGACTAGAATGAGACACAGTAAACAGCTGTAACCTCGTCCTCTAGACTGCAAGTTCATTATGTGCAGGAACCATGTCTACAAATCCTGTTATTGTACTCTCCCAAGCACTTAGTACAGTGCTCTGCCCACAGTAAGCGCTCCGTAAATGACTGATTGCAACCAAGATTGTGAGCTCGAATGGAGTAGAAGAGAGAGGAGAGAACTGATGAAATGTCTTTAAAGCCGAGGGTACGGAGTTGGTTTGCAAAGAGTGGGTAACCCCTGGAGTGGAAAGAAGTGTAGAATAGCCTTCTGCGTGCATATTTTTTTCTTAAAATGTTGAAATATGGACTGGAGGCAAGGAGATCAGTGAGGAGGGTGATAAAGAAGCCAAGCTGGGATATGATGAGCACAGAGAACCGAATAGTAGACAATGGAGAGAAAGAGGCGGATGTGGGGAAACACTTTGGAGAAAAAAACAACATGATTTAGTGACAGACCAAATGAGTTGATAAAGTAAGGATGCAAGGATAACACCAAGGTTGTGGGCTTTGGAGATAGGATGAATGGTGGTTTCGTTCACTGTGGTAAAGTTAGGTGGAGCGGATTTGGGAGGGAAGAGGAGTCCAGCTTTAGAAAGCATTTGCCTTAGATGCTAATGGGATGTCCACATGGAGAGGTTCTTGAGGTAAATGAAACTATAAGATTTCAGAGGAGGTGAGTGGTCTGGAATAGGAAGATATTCTGCATAGAGGTGGTAGCTGAAGCCATGGGAGCAGATAAATTACTCAAGAGTAAGTGCAAATTGAGAAGGAGAATCAGAACCAAGCCCTGATGGACATTTACCTTCATGAGATGAAGCAGAGGGAGGGGAACCAGGAGAAAACTGTTGGTAAAACCGAGGTTGGATGGCATTTCCAGAAGGGAGTGGGTCCAAAGTGTCACAGATAGACAAGAGGCCAAGAAGGACTAGGATAGAGTCCATTAGCCCCGGCAAGGAAGTCATTAGTGACCTTGGCAAGTGCAGTTGCAATGGAGTTCAGGGGGAGGAAACCAGATTGCAGTAGGTCAAGAACGGAGTTAAAGGGAAGGAACATGGAGACAGGACCCTTTTGAGGAGTTTGAAAAAGAATGGGAATAGGGAAATGGAGTGGTAGCGGGAGGGAGAAGGCTTTTAGTATAGGGGAGAGACTTGAGCATGAGAGACAGGGAAAGGAGCCATCAAAGTGAACGGCAAATAACTCGGGGAGGGAAGAAGAGTGGGAGCCAGTGCTTTTTGAAGTGAGAGGGAATGTCAGAGACCTGAGGGTAGAGAGGGGTAGGTTTTTGTGAAAACAGGTGAGAGAGATCTTGACATGATTTGGAACACTAGTTCAAGTATGTACATTATACCATTTTAACATTGGTTGCGTCGATTAAAACAATCAGTGGTACCTGAGCGCTTAATGTGTGGAGCACTGTACTAAGCACTTGGGAAAGTAGAGTAGAGTTGGTAGACACGATCTCCACCCTCAAGGAGTTTAGTTTAGAGGGGGAGAGATATTAACATTAGATGGGAAAGCAGAGTATAAGGGGGTGGGGTGAGAACTAAAGGATGATCGATACTTAGATTTCTTCCCAACTTCAATGTCAAAAGACATCCTTATTTTGTAGGAGCAGCTTCCTCACGAGAACCCAGAGTTGTCGGATTTGGAATTAAATGAGTCTTCCTCAAGTAGGTAGCTATACTTAGGCTCATTTTCCCTTCTGTCCTACAACTAAAAAACCAGTGGGCCCTGGCAATGAAAACTGGGATGATCTCCAGGTCAAAGCTCAGTCTCCTTCCCCTGCATTAAAATGCTAAAGGCTGGTGTAGCCCAATCTGAGCTAGAAACTAATCCACCACGCCTGGAGAGGGAGAAGTCACTGTTACCAGTAATTTTTCTTTTTTAATGACATTTGCTAAGCACTAACTATGTGTCAGGCACTGCTCTAAGCACTGGGGTAGACACAGTCCATATCCTACATGAGGTTCACAGACTTAATCCCCATTTTACAGATGAGATTACTGAAGCACAGAGCAGTGAAGTGACTTGCCCAAAGTCACAACCCTGGCCCACGTCTGGCCTGGAACGCCCTCCCTTCTCATGTCCACCAATGACTCTCCCCCTGCTTTAAAGCCTTACTGAAGGCACATCTCGAACAAGAGGCCTTTCCAGACTGAGCCCCACTTTTCCTCATCTCCTACTCCCTTCTGCCTCATCCCGACTTGCTCCCTTTGCTCTCCCCAACCCCCCACGGCACTTACGTATCTGTAATTTTATTTATATTGATGTCTATTTTTTTATATTCATGTCTGTCTTCCTCTCCCCCCAACTCTCCCCTCACTCCCCAACAGACTATGAGCCCGTTGGGGGCAGGGATTGTCTCTCAATTGCCCTTTGGTACTTTCCCAAGAGCCTAGTACAGTGCTCTGCACACAGTAAGCACTCAGTACGATTGAATGAATGAAAAGTGTTGGTGGGGATTAGAACCCAGGTCCTTCCGACTCCCAGGCCTGTGCTCTATCCAACAGGCCACGCTGCTTCTTTATTTCTAACCAGTATGCTTGCTGTGATGAGCTCCTGGTTCCAACAGTCCCCACGCTTCCTGTATTTTGACTCTTGCCACCTGCTCTGTGAGGAACTTGAGGAATTTTGTTACTAAATTGAATCAACCTTAGTGTGTTACAAAGAACAGAGGTTGGAAACCCTGCTGTATACCTCCCGCTGTCCCTTGCTCCTCCATCAGAAAAGCCTGGAAGAAAGGACTCTGGGGGTGCTTAAATCTTGTTTTGTGTTCTGGAATCAGAGCCCTTTTCCCATTCAGCCCTGTAGTTGTCCAGTAAGAGTGGAGCAGCCTGGCCTAAGTGGCCAATTTTTATAGCATGCTTTTTTACTCCTTAAGAATTTTCATTGTTCATTTAACTTTTCTTCCCCTTAGCTGTTGTTGCTGTCAGAAATCCTAATTGCCCACAGCAACTTCCAAACCCTATTCAAACCACGGGCCGGGGATCCGAGGACTCGGATCACGAAGTAGACAGAAGGGACCAATTGCCTGATTCTTCTCCATGTGTGAAACTGAAAGACCTTGTAGAAAAAAGTTAAAGGAGATGGCAGTGTTTGGAAACCATGATAAAGTTTTTTAAAATCTAAAGTTTGTTCATGTAGCCTTACATTTTTATTCTTAAACCTGCACACCGGTGTAGAGGTCGCTAAGGTTGTACATCCCTACCTTAAAGGTAAATGCATATGTGCCCAAACTTTAGATTTTTATATACCAGAAGGTGATATCTGCCACTTCTGTCTCTGCCTTGGCTCCTGCTAACCCTCCCTTTTCCAGTTTCAGTGTGGCCTTAACAACATTTTTCACTCCACTGCCAATCGTGATCTGAATTTTAAAGGAAAATACCATGTTTATTCTGATTTTTTAAGCAAGAGTTGGTCCTTCTTGCAATGTTTAACACTAACACAAGACTTGTCCCTTTATGCTCAGTTTAGAAGAAAGATTATGGTCTTTCTCATAACTTCAAGCGCAGATTGCCTTCTCTTATAAACAAAAAAGTTACCTGGCTTGATAGGCCAGCTTTCGAAAGTTTAAGTTTTAAAGTCTTTAGTATCTGTATTGGAAGCAAGTCTTTGCTATATGTGGGAGGAACTTCAAAATGTAATATTAATGCTCTTAATATTGAGACTTTAAAGCTGTACCTTCCATGATGTGGACTACCATCGATTTGTAAAATGGAAATAAATTTGTATTCCAGTTAATGGTGGTTGTTCAGGGTTTTATTCTCTAGTTAGTCCTGGGATCTGGGAATCAATCTGTGGCTGCCAAAACCTCTGAGACAGGATTTTGCCACCTAAAGCTTGGGAGCATAACTAGCTCCCCTTGGAACCGAACATGGCTCTCAAACTGGGGGTTGGAGATGGGGTGGTGTATGTGGATATTAAAAACCAATTAATTCACAAGAGGTCAACTATATTATTGGGTATATGGCTCTCTGCATACCACTTGTTCACAGATTTCATTTTGGTTGGAGAGTTGTATGGTATTGAAGTGCTTATTATGTGTCAAGCACTTTTCCAAGTGCTGGGATAGAGACAAGTGAATTGGGCCAAATACTGTCCCTATCCCACGTGGGACTCACAGACTGTTCTCTCTAAAAGTGTTGCCAACTGCTGCTCTAAAGTAATACAGTAATACCGGTAATGGTCAGATCCGGTAGCCTGAAATTTGACTTCAGGTGTATGTAGAGGCTGAAAGTAACCTTCAGAAGTACCCATTCTGACTAAAGCCTTAATGTCCCCTGCCCTGTTAGAGGCTCAGAGTCCCCGTTAAACAGCATAGTGCCCATGCAGGTGGGAAGCCCAGCTCTGCTCCTTGGTTTCTTTGTTTTGTTGGTATTTTGGTGCTTACTATGTGCCAGGCACTGTGCTAAGCACTGGGGTAGATACAAGTCAATCTGGGTAGACAGTCCTCTAGACTGTAAGCTTTTTATGGTCAGGGAACATGTCTGCTAATTCTGTTGTATCCGACTCTCCCAGGCACTTAGTACAGTGGTCTGCACATATTAAGCATTCAAGTACCATTGTTTGACCCAGACCCTGTCCCACATGGGGCTCACAGTCTTAATCCCCATTTTGCAGGTGAAGTAACTGAGGCACAAAGAAGTTAAGTGACTTGTCCTAGGTCAAGCAGCAGTCAAGTGGTGAAGCTGGGGTTAGAACTTTCTTTCTGACTTCCAAGCCTGCGCTCTATCCACTAGGCCACACTGCTTCTCCTTGCCCGATAAGAATGCAGTGAGCTGCTTTGAAAGGCTCCCCAGTTGCACTGAAGCCCTTTAAGGTGGATCAGGGTTTGGAGTGTTCCGAAGGCTCCCTGAGGGGGCTTGGGTATGGAGAATCATATCTGAAGCCCACACCACTCTCAGGGAGGTGGGACAGAGACTAACCCTCCTGCCCAATCAACATTGGAAGTCCATAGGATTGGGGACCCAGTAAGAAATGACTGATTGATTATTCATTCTTGAGTGCTTACTGTGTGCAGAGCACTGATTAGGAACAACGACCTGATCAATGATGATCTAGTTGAATTTTAGAATGCATTTGGGGGTGTTAAAATGCAAAGGATTTGGGAATCTTCCACTTACCTTAATGACTTCAGCCTCTGTTACAGTAATCTCAAACCCCTCAGGCCAAACATTTCCAATTCAGCTGAATTCAGGTGCTGCTTTATGGAGCTCAAGCTACTGCGGTTCTACTTGACTACCCAGAATCGAGGCTGAAAAGAACCTTTAGAAACCACTGAGCAGGCAAGTACTTTAAATTAAATCACTCCAATGGTGGTATTTATCGAGCACTTACTATGTGCAGAGCATTGTACTAAGTGCTTGGGAGAGTACAACAGAATCAAATTTACCCTAAAGGGCACTACTCCCATCATCCGGTTTTATTATATACCTGGTTCTCCTATAATGCAAGGATGCAATTCACGCAAAGAGTAGAACTCATGCATTCTGACACTTCTATTTCCTCTAAGGCAGCAGGCTGAGTCTAAACGAGCTTTGTGTTAGTGTTCCCTATGCATCTTCTAGCCAAAGCGTGAATTGAAAACTCATGGAATGGCAGAACTGGGTATAGAAGGCAGCAGTGGTGCTTTCAAAATACAAAGGTCACTGCCTCCGTCTCCTTGTCTAACTCCAATTTAAATAGCGTCCTATTTTTTCAAAAAGGCACCACTGGCAATTGATGAAAAGGCTGCCGGTTTCAACCACATCTATGCATACCATCCCTTGTTTGGCTGGTATATTTTTATTATTTGCTGTGTAGGGCTCTTTCTTACCCATGTCCGTCCTCTGGCCTGGAATTCCTTCCCCCTTCATATCCAACCGATAATCATTCTTTACTCAAATGCCACTGAGACTTAGAATCGATAGACGTCACCCCTGCTTTCAAGGTGACGCTCTAGCTATCCTTTGTCTAGCTTATTGTACCTTTAGCTACTTGTGTTGTAGCCTCTCCTCTTATTTTAGCTTCCCAAGGGACCATATTACTTGTCACCTGTTTCTGAGCACCTGGGCCGGTCACTGCCTCGCCCCCTGGATGCATATGAACATCTCTGCTCTTAGAACACACTCTCATCCTCCCTGTTGCCTTCAACTAGTTTCCACTGTGAAACTCATCTCTGGAGTGAGTCTCCATTCACATCTGTACTTAAAGGGTCTGCCAGACTGTATAATATGAAATTTCATCAAGCACCAAATTGCCCCAAGTATCAGACACAGGGTTTATCTGTGATAAAGCTAGTTTATTAGTTTTCTGGAACAGCGTTATCACCTCCACATACAATTATACTGTGTACAGAATGAGTGTGACCAGGTGAAAACTTTACTAAAAAACATTAGATCTTGGCTTAATGTAGCCATAAGTTTCATATGCTAACACGTTACTGGTAGTAGAAACATCAAGTTAGCGAACCTTACGTAAGGCTGACATGTTGGATCCATATTTACAAACATTTAATGGCTCATGGCTTAAAATATTTATGATAACCATTTTCCAATCTGAACTTATTCTGATACGTTAGCTATCTTCACCTTAATACTGTTGTAGGTTCGTAAGTTCAAACTTGTGACAAAGTAAATATTTTAATATATATTCAAGATCAATTCTTTCAAAATTCAGGATGTGAAAATCCTTTAATTTTTGTAACATACAAAAATTCTGTTGAACCACCAGTTTCCATATGAATATTTGAAAACCAAGTCTTATTTTTCCTCTAAAAAGCTAGTACACTACAATACTTCCCTTTTCAAAGATGCTATCCAAGTTGAATTAATCACAGTAATATTGCTAACAGTTAAACAAATCTTCCCATTTCATAAATCTACCTTAATCATACCATTAGGTGAAACCGATTATCCTAAAGTTGAATCAAGGCAGTCTTTTTCCCCTTATATTTAAAATAAAATTATTTCCTGACTGCTTTCCACAGTTACTTTGAATGTTTATTAAAAAAGAAAAGACCCTACTAGCGTTCACCCTTAGGTGTTTTTTATTTTTATTATTTTTTAAATAGAAAGCCATGTCTCCAGGACATGATCACTATTATTCCTATCTTGACTTAATCTTTCCACAAAGTTCATTAACAGTCACCGTGCTCTAGAAGAGAAAATACACGTGCTCATCACCTTCATGCTTTTACTTTTTTACAACAATTATGTGCAATCAAGTAATGTCAAATTAAAAATTAAGTGCCAAAACACAATCCTTCCATTACCGAGGAATAAAACTTACTGGGACTGAATTGCTCACCAATTTTTAACTGACTGTACTTACAGTGCAAAATCACAAATATAGCAGAAATTCCTTCCTTCTTCTAAAGCCTGTAATCATTGGATTGGGGTGTTTTTTTTTTTTTTTGGCAGACAGCATATTGCATCTGGTTCCAAGCTACTATAATAACCACCCACAGTTGCCTGGAACCAGATAATTTTGCAACATTTCAGTCTTAAAATGCTGAGGGACTTATTGTTAGGTCTCTAAAAAGGTCAAACTGAGCATTTTGAATGCTTAAAATCACTTACACTGTACTCTCTTTCCCCACTCACATAAAGTCAAGTGACAAGTTACCTTTGACAACTAGCCTGTTGGAACCAGGGGTCCAAACCCTATTTCGTGCTTTAGCTATTGGACTTTTGTGACTTCATAATAAATTCATGGAACTATTATAGGAACAACAATAAGCCAACATGTGAGTGTGGCTTTTCTTTTTAGTAATTCCATCTAGGGATAGCCACAAGATATTGGATGACTTCCTTGTCGTCCTTTGGAGAATAGTCAATGTAATTGTCCAGAAAAGCAGAAGCTTTTAACCGGCTTTCTTGGGAATACCTGAATCCACAGCCACTGATTCAAAAATCCTTCATCTAGTCCATTATTTGTGGCAGGTTTACTTGCACTCGAGGCCCCTATCACACAACAGGAGGGAGAAAGCCATCACCACAGGGCAGGAAGAATAGGCATTGAGCCAGATGGAGAGGTCAGCTCTACAGGTCCTTTCTTTACCTCCCTGCCTTTCCTCTCAAGTCTTTCCAGGATAGCTCTCTCCCTAGCCCTTTTGCACCTTGGGAATGGTAGCGCAGGTGTCAAAAAGTGGCCACAAAAGGTAGCTTGTGAGCCAATGTTAAGATATTACAGTAAGAGGTCAGGCTAGTCTCCTAGACTCCCCTTCATTTCATCCTTGCAATCAAAGTCTGAAGCACATGGTCTGATATGAAATAGTGTGCTATCTCAGGGAGCAAAGGATAAGTCATTTCCTCCACTTTGAGAATTGGTTAAAGCCTACTTCTTTGAGCAGCCACACTGAGAACTTCACTGAGACTATCACAAAATACAAAGAAAGATGAAAGGAAAAAAAACCCTAATGTCAAGAAGTTCCTATATTTGCTTCCAAAACTTGGGCCTTTTTTGTTTGTTTTAAGCATCTCTCAACATAAGGTGGGAACAAAGCACCACAATCTTAACACCAGCAGGCCATTGAAGATTTTGTTTCAGACTTCAAAAGAATTCCATCATCAGGAGGCTGGCTAAGCATTAGTGGTTTGTGGCTTTTAAGCTTATGAGCCAGAGTCATGAATATAGCTTCCACGTGGTCATTGTCATTAGGGTTCTTAGCAGAGGTCTCAAATAGCGGCATACTGTGGGTGTCGGCAAACTTTTGGGCTAAGTCTGTAGGCACCTGAAGGGAATTTCTCAAATCACATTTATTTCCAACCAAAATCCGTGGTATATCACTGGCAAGTAAATGCTGTTTGCACTCCTCTATCCAGGATGGCAGGCTCTGAAAGCTGGCAATGTTTGTCATATCATATACGAAGACAACAGCATGGACATTTCTGTAGTAATGCTGGACCATGCTTTTTCTGAACCGTTCTTGTCCTGCTGTGTCCCACAACTGGATCTGAAATGGAAAAAAAAAACCAAAAACACCACCATTATTCTTTATTCTCAAACAGAACCCTGCTTTACCATGGGTCAGCCAATAGGCCCTGAGTCCATCAGGCAGGCCGAAGAATAAGGTAGTCAGGTTCCAGCTCCCTCCGTCCTGCCACAGAGTGGCTGGGAGCTCTAGTCTCACAAGTCTATATGGACCTCTATATGGCACACAAGTCTCAGTAAGCCAGAGCTAAATGCATGTGCCATATAGAGGTCCAGCCCAGGATACATTTATTCATTCGTATTTATTGAGCACTTACTATGCGCAGAGCACTGTACTACGCACTTGGGAGAGTACAATGACAAGAATAAACAGGCACATTCCCTGCCCACAACGAGCTTACAAATTAGAAGTGGGGAATATATGTCTAATATGTTCCCTGTAGGAGTACTGTGAACCATTATGTTGGAAGATGATTTCCCCCACACTGAAATGGGAAAATGTGACAAGAGAGCCCTACAGTAACTAAGAAGACTAGTGTAGATCTCTTCCAACTCCTAGGGAGTTTTCTGACCTCCCCACCGTGCACCCGTTTAATCTCCCTCTGCCTCACCTCCTCTCTCCCTTCTGTCTTGCTGCACTGCTTGGCCCCAACCTCTATCCGGAGCCACCCCCCGGGGCCCAATTCCATTTTACAGTTGAAGGTGACTTCACCCCCTCAAAAGCATGCCTAGAAAAAAGGTGGGGTGCTGTAGTCAGACGAAGCACAACAGTAGATTTTCCAGGAGGCGTTGTCTCTCCTGGCCTAAAACTTCCAGTTCAGAAAGGAGTTATTAGGTGTTAACAGACTTGCAAAAAAAATCATTTTAAAATATACAGACTGCCAACACTTGATTGATTCTTTCTAGCCTGCAAGCTCATTGTGGGCAGGGAATGTTATACTATATACTGTACTCTCCCAAGCACTGAGTAAACACTCAGTAAGTCCAACTGATTCTCTTTCTAGAAGCTCGTGGTACTGTGAAAAGGGAGCTGCCTTTGCTAAAGGATAATGTGCAATTTTTACATTTCAAGCCCTTTTAGTGTAACAACGATGAACTCGTGAGACCTGACTCAGTCACTGTCTTTATCAGGGAAGGTAGAGCAAGGTGATATGGGTTTGCTCTTGAATGGATGATACCTAATAGACAGTTACTATAAAGCCTAAATTACAATAAAATGTGACTCCCTTTGGGAGAAGTGAAGTCAAAAAGTGTTTGCTGAGCAGTGTCCCTATTTAAATTTCTTAGGAAAAAAGTTTAATCTCTCTCCCAGAGATACTGATTTTTTTTTGCATTAATCTAGGCCATTAGTCAAACTGAATACACATGCTTCACAATTATCCCATTTTAATCACTTGCATATATTTTCTAAATTAAGTTCCCACCAAGATGACAACTTGCCTAATTGTTAAATCCTAACCCTAAATCCTCACTATTTAATGGAGCGATTTCACTACTGCTCATCATTTATCTAAATTAAAAATGGTACGAATTTTACAATTAAACCTTAATTTGATGTGAATTTCTTTCTGAAAGATACACGCTAAAAAGCTCCACCTAATGGCAATGACACCTAGGGCCTCCCGATTTATATAAGTAACGAGGGCATCTTGTTACTATTTAGGTGTTTTTCTCTGATCATGAATTTTAATTCTTTAAAATCCCAACGACATTACTTCTCTAATAATCTCTCAGCCATCTTCTGCCAATAGGCATCTGATGGTTAAAAAAAAAAAACAAAAACTAGCAGTAACATTTTAAAAAACCCTCACAGAATCCCTTTGGGGAAAAGACTTTAGGCCACCTGACCAACAGATTAGTACAGTGCACTGCACTTTATAGACATCCAAATACCATAATTACTCCATTGATCTATATGAGGATAAGCCATCAGGACAAAAAGCAGGGGTAAAATTTTTAAATAGAATAAAACAGTAACTCATTACTAGTAGAATAGCCAGTAATTCTATTCTATGTGAGTTCCTCCTGGCTATGCAGCTTGGGAGTCAGCTGGGCTGAGCGCATGTACCACCACTGATAATACTGGGCACGTACTGCGGGCAGAGAACTGTACTAAGCGTCTGGGAGAGGACAGTGGAGTTGGTAGACACATTCTCAGCCCACAATGAGTTCACAGTGAAGAGGGGGAGGCAGACATTAATATAAATAAAGGAAATGTACATAAACTCATTGTGGGCAGGGAATGTGTCTGCTGACTATTGTACTGTACTCTCCCAAGCCCTTTGGACAGTGCTTTGCACACCATAAGTGCTCAATAAATATGACTGACGTGCCCAGAGTGAGCTCCCAGTCTAGAGGAGGAGACAGACATTAATATACATAAATTAAGGAATTGTACCTAAGTGCTGTGGGGCTGAGGGAGGGATGAATAGAGGGAGCAAATCAGGGTGAGGCAGAAGGGAGTAGGGAAAGAGGAAATGAGGGTTTAGTCAGGCAACAACAGTAACGATAACAGTAAGCGCCCACCGTTACTGTTCTGTGCCAAGCACTGTGGGCTCACAAAAGTCGTATGATACAGACAACGTGGCTCAGAGAATTTACGGAATCTCTCCCATCTCCAGGTGTAGAGAGGAATGTTGTACCCCCGGAGGGCTACTGCAGTGACATGGACAGGGCCTCTGAATCAAAGATGCTCTACTTTACCCTTTCAGCGCAGCAAACGGGTTCAGGTTTATTCAACCTATTCTTGCCGGCCAAACTTGAGGAGGGACTAGAGTTTTGGTGTCAGGATATGTTTGTGGCTCTACGGCAGATTCATCCAGTTCAAGTTAAAGCAACATTAAAAGCCCAGAGACGGATACAGGTAAGCTACTATATGCAGATTTCATGCGCACAGAAGCTTAGTCCCGATTAGACTGTAAGCCCGTCAAACGGCAGGGACTGTCTCTATCTGTTGCCGACTTGTTCATCCCAAGCGCTTAGTACATGTGCTCTGCACATAGTAAGCGCTCAATAAATACTATTGAATGAATGAATAGTACAGTGCCTGGCACATAGTAGGCACTTAAATACCATAATTACTATTACTATGTGCAAATGATTATGTACCCAAGTGAAGTCTCACTGAGCACTTAGTAAAAACAACGATAATAATCATGGTATTTGTTAAGCGCTTACTATGTGTCAGGAACTGTACTAAGCGATGGGATGGTTGCTAGCAAATCGGGTAGGACGCAGTCCCCGTCCCACAGGGGGCTGGCTCACAGTCCCAATCCCCCTTTTCCAGATGAGGGAACTGAGGCCCAGAGAAGTGAAGTGACTTGCCCAAGGTCCCACGGCACACAAGTGGCAGCGCCGGGATCGGAACCCAGACCCTTCTGCCTGTCAGGCCCGGGCTCTAGCCACTACGCCATGCTGCTTCTCTGGTCTCGGGGCTTCCCAAGAGAAGCAACTTGGTTTGGGGGGGGAAGACCCCGGGGTTGGGAGTCAGAGGTCGTGGGTTCTAATCCCACTTCCGCCCCTTGTCAGCTGTGTGACTTTGGGCCAGTCACTTTGCTTCTCTGGGCCTCGGTGACCTCATCTGTCAAATGGGGATGAAGACTGTGAGCCCCACGGGGGGACAACCTGATGACCCTGTATCTCCCCCAGCGCTTAGAACCGTGCTTGGCACATTGGAAGCGCGTATCAGGGACCATCATGCAGCGTGGCTCAGGGGAAAGAGCCCGGGCTTGGGAGTCAGAGGTCATGGGTTCGAATCCCGCCTCTGCCACATGTCAGCTGTGTGACCTTGCGCAAGTCACTTCACTTCTCTGGGCCTCAGTTCCCTCATCTGTAAAATGGGGATTAACTGTGAGCCCCATATGGGACAACCCGATTACCCTGTATCTACCCCAGCTCTTAGAACAGTGCTCTGCACAGAGTAAGCGCTTAACAGATACCAATATTATTATTATCAGGTACCATCACGCAGCATGGCTCAGTGGAAAGAGCACGGGCTTGGGTGCCAGAGGTCTAATCCCGCCTCTGCCACTTCATTCATTCCATCGTATTTATTGTGTGCTTACTATGTGCAAAGTACTGTTAATAATAATAATGATGATGGCATTTCTTAAGCGCTTACTATGTGCCAAGCACTGTTAATAATGATGACATTTCTTAAGCGCATACTACGTGCAAAGCACTGTTAATAATGAGGGCGTTTGTTATGCACTTACTTTTTGCAAAGCATTGTTAATACTAATAATAATAATGATCGCATTTAAGCGCTTACTATGCGCCAAGCACTGTTGATAATGGTATTTCTTCAGCACTTACTCTGTGCCAAGCACTGTTAATAATAATAATAATGGCATTTGTCAAGTGCTTACTCTGTGCCCAGCACTGTTAATAATAATAATAATAATAATGATTATGATGTCATTTGTTAAGTGCTTTCTCTGTGCCCAGCACTGTGCATAATTATGGCATTTTGGCGCTTACTCTGTGCCAAGCATTAATAGTAATAATAATAATAATAATGATGATGTCATTTGTTAAGTGCTTTCTCTGTGCCCAGCACTGCGCATCACGATGGCATTTAAGCGCTTACTCTGTGCCAAGCACTGTTAATAATAATAATGTCATTTGTCAACTGCTTACTCTGTGCCCAGCACTGTTAATAATAATAATGTCATTTGTTAAGTGCTTTCTCTGTGCCCAGCACTGCATCACGATGGCATTTAGGCGCTTACTCTGTGCCAAGCAGTTAATAATAATAATGATGATGATGTCATTTGTTAAGTGCTTACTCTGTGCCCAGCACTGTTAATAATCATCATAATAATAATAATGATGTCATTTGTTAAGTGCTTACTCTGGGCCCAGTACTGTTAATAATAATAATAATAATAATAATAATAATAATGATGTCATTTGTTAAGTGCTTACTCTGGGCCCAGCACTGTTAATAATCATAATAATAATAATAATGATGTCATTTGTTAAGTGCTTACTCTGGGCCCAGCACTGTTAATAATCATAATAATAATAATAATAATAATGATGTCATTTGTTAAGTGCTTACTCTGGGCCCAGCACTGTTAATAATCATAATAATAATGATAATAATGATGTCATTTGTTAAGTGCTTACTCTGGGCCCAGCACTGTTAATAGAATAACGATGGCATTTGTTCAGCGCTCACTCTGGGCCCAGCACTGGGCCAAACGCTGACCCTTGCTCAGCGCTTAGCCTAGGGGGTGAGGAGGGCTCCCCGTCTTCATCCCCATTTTCCAGATGAGGCCACTGAGGCCAGGGAAGTGAAGCGACTTGGCCCCGGCCGACAGGCGGCAGGGGCGGGATTCGAACCCCTGACCGGGGGGGGCTCCCGCCACGGAGGAGGAGGAAGAGGAGGAGGGAGGCCCGGGGCTGACCTTGAGGGGCTCCCCGTCGATGAGCACGGGCCGCTCGCGGAAGTCGACGCCGATGGTGGCCTCGGTGCGGTCGGGGAAGCGGCCGGCGCAGAAGCGGTAGGTCAGGCACGTCTTGCCCACGTTGGAGTCGCCGATGACGATGATCTTGAAGATGCGGGAGCGGGCGGGGGCCGGAGGGGCCTCCACACCCCCGCCCAGGCTCCACTCCAGGCTCGACTCCAGGCCCGCCGAAGCCGCCGCCATCTTCCCGCCTCAGGACCGGACGGGAGCGCCCGCCCCGCCCGCCCTCCCCTCGGCCGGGAGACCGCCCCCCAAGCCGCCGCCTCCCCTTCCCTTTATCGGCGGGAACGACGACGGATGGCGACAGATGGCGACAGGAGACGACAGGCGACCCCGGGCGGCGCCTCCCGCCTCCCCGCCCTCCGCACGTGGCCCCCCCCCGCCCCCCCCGCCCCCCCAGGCAACGCGGCCGCCGCCAACTCTCGCGAGAAGACGAGCAAAAGCGCGGGCGGGGGAGGAGGCGGGGGCGCGCGCCGGACGTCGCTGACGTCAGGGGGGTCGCGTGGAGGGGAGCGCGCGCCCAGGCAGAGCGAGAGACGCTGCGGGGGCGGGGAACTGGGGAGGCTGAGGTCACCGGTTCGAATCCCGCCCCTGCCACTTGGCAGCTGCATGACTGTGGGCCAGTCACTTCACTGGGCCTCAGTGACCTCATCTGGAAAATGGGGATTACACGTGGGACAACTTGATTCCCCTGTGTCCACCCCAGGGCTTAGAACAGTGCTCTGCACATAGGAAGCGCTTAACAAATACCAACATTATTATTATTATTATTAAGCACTTAACAAATACCAACATTATTATTATAATGAAGAGCTTCCTATGTGCAGAGCACTGTTCTAAGCGCTGGGGGAGATCCAGGGTCATCAGGTTGTCCCCTGTGAAGCTCTCAGTCTTCATCCCCATTTTACAGATGAGGTCCCTGAGGCCCAGAGAAGTGAAGTGACTGGCCCGCAGTCACCCAGGTGACAAGTGGCAGAGCCGGGATTCGAACCCATGACCTCCGACTCCCAAGCCCGGGCTCTTTCCTCTGAGCCACGCTGCTTCTCTATCAGCTGTATGACTGTAGGCCAGTCACTTCACTTCTCTGGACCTCAGTGACCTCATCTGGAAAAGGGGGATGAAGACTGGGAGCCACATGTGGAGCACTCTGATTACCTTGTAATCAGTGCTTAGAACAGTGCTCTGCACTTAGTAAGCGCTTAACAAATACCAACATTATTATTATTATTATTATTATTATGATGTATGCCGACCCCCCCTTTCCTTTCGAAGCAGCATGGCTCAGTGGAAAGAGGCTGGGCTTGGGAGTCAGAGGTCATGAGTTCGAATGCCACCTCTGCCACTTGTCAGCTGGGGGACTGTGGGCAAGTCACTTCACTTCTCTGGGCCTCAGTTACCTCATCTGGAAAAGGGGGATGAAGGCTGGGAGCCTCCTGTGGGACAATCTGATTGCCCTGGATCTAGAACAGTGTTCTGCACATAGTAAGTGCTTAACAAATACCAACATTATTATTATTATTATTTTTTCCCTCCTGAGTGAAAAGGGCTTCTCTTTTCATAGAGAAGCAGCAGGGCTCCCTGGAAAGAGCATGGGCCGGGGAGTCAGAGGTCATGGGTTCAAATCCTGGCCCAGCCACTTGTCAGCTGGGTGACTGTAGGCAAGTCACTTCACTTCTCTGTGCCTCAGTTCCCTCATCTGTAAAATGGGGATGAAGACTGTGAGCCTCATGTGGGACAACCTGATTACCCTGTATCTATCCCAGTGCTTAGAACAGTGCTCTGCACATAGTAAGCACTTAACAAATACCAACATTATTATTATGGGGCCACTTTACATAGGCTGACGAGTGGACATGATGAATCTTAATCATCATCACTGTCATATTTGTTAAGTCCTCACTATGTCCTGGGCACTGTCCTAAGCACTGGGGTGGATCCAAGCCAATCATTCATTCATTCAATAGTATTTATTCAATGGTATTTATTAAGCACTTACCATGTGCAGAGCACTGTATGAAGCGCTTGGGATGTACAATAAGGCAAGAGATAGAGACAGTCCGATTGGACCCAGGCCCTGTCCCACATGGGGCTCATAGTCCCATTCCCCATTTTACAGATGAGGGAACTGAGGCACAGAGAAGGGAAGTAGCTGGCCCAAGGTCACGCACCAGGCGAGAGGCAGAGTTCATTCAGTCGTATTTGTTGAGTGCTTATTATGTGCAGAGCACTGGACTAAGAGTTTAAAAAAGGTGTTTGTTAAATGCTTGCTATAGGTCAAGCTCTGGCCCGAGCGCTGAGCGTGGCTCAGTGAAGCATCGTGGCTCAATGGAAAGAGCCTGGGCTTGGGAGTCAGAGGTCATGGGTTCGAATCCCCGCTCTGCCACTTGTCAGCTGTGTGACTGTGGGCAAGATCACTTCACTTCTCTGGGCCTCAGTTACCTCATCTGTAAAATGGGGATTAAGACTGTGAGCCTCACGTGGGACAACCTGATTACCCTATATCTACCCCAGCTCTTAGAACAATGCTCTGCACATAGTAAGCACTTAACAAATACCAACATTATGGGGAAGCAGCATGGCTCAGTGGAAAGAGCCTGGGCTTCGGAGTCAGAGGTCATGGGTTCGACTCCCGGATCTGCCACTTGTCAGCTGTGTGACTGTGGGCAAGTCACTTCACTTCTCTATGCCTCAGTTCCCTCATCTGTAAAATGGGGATTAACTGTGAGCCTCACGTGGGACGATCTGATGACCCTGTATCTTCCCCAGCGCTTAGAACAGTGCTCTGCACATAGTAAGCACTTAAATACCAACATAATAATTAGAGGATAATCAGGTTGTCCCACGTGGGGCTCACCCTTTTAATCCCCATTTTATAGGTGAGGTAACTGAGGCACAGAGAAGTAAAGTGACTTGCTTAAGGTCACACAGCAGACAAGTGGCGGAGCCGATGAGAACCCGTGTCCTTTGACTCCCAAGCCCGTGCTCTTTCCACTAAGCCACATTCATGCTGTTGGCAAACAGCGTGGCCTAGTGACTACAGCATAGGCTTGGGAGTCAGAGGACCTGGGTTCTAATCCTGACCACCACTTGCCTGCTGGGTGTCCTTGGGCAAGTCACTTCACTTCTCTGCTCCCCAGTTTCTTCATCTAATCTACTTCCCTTTTTTTTTTTAAAGGTGGAATGCAAGATTACAACTACACCTGGGCCCAGTGTTTTGAATTCGCACTGGAGTTGTCATGCTGCAAATACAATTAGAACTCATGACCTTCTGATTCCCAGGCCTGTGTTCTATCCACTATGCCATGCTGATGATGGGTGGAGACCAAAAAATAAAAAACCCTGAAAACATAAATGGGTCTGCAGTGAATATTGTTCTCGACTTTGCAACCAGCTGTGTGGCACTCCTCAACTCACCAAATTCCAAACAGTTGAAGTTATCCGAAATGGAACAGAGGCAGGGTCAGGTGTAACAACCTCTGCCAGGTCTCTTTCAATAATCATTCATTACTATTCATTCAATAGTAATAGTATTGAGTGCTTACTATGTGCAGAGCACTGTACTAAGCGCTGGGGTAGATACAAGGTCATCAGGTCGATTGTCCCACGTGGGGCTCGCAGTCTTAATCCCCATTTTTACAGGTGAGTTAACTGAGGCCCAGAGAGGTTAAGTGGCTTGCCCAAGGTCAAACAACAGACAGCAGAGCCGGGATTAGAGTCCACGACCTCTGACTCCCAAGCCCCCGCTCTTGCCACTAGGCAATGTTGAAGCAGCTTGGTCTAGTGGGAAAAGCACAGTCCTGGGAGTCAAAGGACTTGGATTCTAATGCTGCTCCACCACTATGTGACCTTGGGCTAGTCATTTTAACACTTACCTCTCCTGTAAAATGTGGATTGAGACTGCAAGCCCTATGTGGAACAGGGACTGTGACCGACTTACCTGCTTATCTTTTATCTACCTCAGCGCTTAGTACAGTTCTTGGTATGTAATAAGCATTTGACAAAATCCATTTTTAAAAAAGGAGAAAGACTTCAAAGTGTGGCAGTGCTTTCCAGAGGGTCCAGACTCCTACCAGAGAACCACTGCTGCTCAGGGAGAGAGAAATGAAGAATGCACAAACTAGGCTCCCCGAAACCCCTTAAATTTGAGCTTGAATTGAACCAGTTTGTTATCCTCTAAAGGTGGCTCAGATTGGGTCGTCATCATCATCATCATGGCATTTGAGTGCTTACTCTGTGTAGAGAATGGTGCTAAATGTTGGGAGAGTATGATACGGCAGAGTTGGTAGACACGTCCCCTGCCCACAGTGAACTTTCAATATAGAGGACAGCTACAAAAGATTTGGGGCATAGTACCCCAGGTCGAATATTCTGGTTCAGTCTGAGACCTTTCAAACCACCATGGACCCATGAACTTGACTTGTTCTTCCCTGGGGTCTCTGTGTCCTGCATATGTTCATTCATTCATTCATTCAATAGTATTTATTGAGCGCTTACTATGTGCAGAGCACTGTACTAAGTGATATGTTGGACTCCAGTGTTGGATATGTTGAACTCCAGTGTTCATTACTGCTTGAGGGTATGTGCCAGGCACCTTACTGAGTGCTGGGGTAGATACAAACTAATCGGGGTGGACGCAATCCATGAGAGACTCAGTCTTAATCCTCCTTTTTGCAAATGAGGTAACTGGGGCCCAGAGAAGTCAAGCGACTTGCCCAGCGTCAAACAGCAGACAGGTGGCGGAGTCGGGATTAGAACCCAGTTCTTTCTGTCTCACAGACCCGTGCGCTCTCCACTAGGAATGCTGCTTCTGAATTTTCTTCTTTCTCAGTGGGAAGGAAGTGGGGCTAAACATTACTCAACTGGCTATTCCTGGCACCTGGTTGGACCCTGGGAGAGGAACATGGCAAGATAAGAATAGGGCCCATATGTTTTAGTTATGCCCCTGGGATCAGAGTACCCTATTGAAACGTATAACTGTTAAACATGCTCAGGTGTCCACTGGGTGGTAAGTACTGTACTGAAAAGTAGGTCTTTATCCTCAAGTGACTTTGGATCATAAAGTACCTTCAGCTTTCAAAATATTGCCAGAAATTTGTGCAGAGATAAAAATGCCATTTTGGTCCCTGCTGTGCCCCAGTTTTATTCCTAAAATGGAAGATACTGGTAATATCCAGCAGTACAGTGGTTTTCAACTTCTTTTAGAACTTGGCTGGGGTCTCAAGGTTTCACATGCAGGCTCCCATCTTCACACCCAGGCCCCCACTCTCCTAAAATCCCCTCAGAGGAATACTTCCTAGAGCTGAAGAAATAGGGCAGCAGTAATTGGAGCAGTCGAGAAGAGAAATGCCTCTTGTTGCCGTTGCTTCTGAATCCTTGAAGTTCCAGCTTCTAGGACGGTAGGGCAACTTCCCAGGCATGGACTCTGGGTGGGCGAAAAGCTCTAGCTGCAGCTGCTTCCTGAACTCTCCCAAACTTTCTGCCTTAGGGAGTTTAGCAAGGAGCTGCTGTTTCTACCATTACCATAACTGCTAGATCCACCACAATATTTTAAAGTTGCCCCTCATCTATAGCCTTTGTTGAAAACCTAATGTACGATTTTCCATCCAACAGACTAGATGAAAGGTTAATAATGAAAATAACTGCATTGAGTGCATACTACGTAATAAGTGCTGGGATAGATACTCGGGTCAGACGTAGTCTCTAACCCACAGTGTAAGAGGGAAAGAAAACACGTATCTTGTACATTTTACAGATGAGGGAACTGAGGCCCTAAGAGAGAAAATAACTTTCCCAAGATCACTTGTCAGTCCAGTGGCAGTTCCCCAGACCCGTGCTCTTCTCACTAGACTGACTTCTCTTTTTAAAGTTGTTTGTTTTAAAACATAACCATTTTCAGAAATGGTTTTGGAATGGTAGTATATTTTTAAAAAACTATTTGACTTCTCTTTTTAAAGTTTTTTTTTTAACATAACCATTTTCAGAAATGGCTTTGGAATGGCAGTATATTTTTAAAAGATCAATATAGAGCCTATAGTAACACTTAATTATCAACAGCAGCTGCTTTAGGGATGAGTATGACACTGTATAAAGCAAGTTAGAGTTCCTGCCCTAGAAGCTTTTCTTCCAGTGGAAAAATCATGATGTCAAATGTAAACATAACACTGGCAATTGAACAACATCAAGCCAAAGTAAGAAGCCAAGCTAAAAGAGATATTAATGAGCCTACAGGTTGGGTTGAGGAGAGAGGAGAGCTATGACGGGGTGGTGACTGGAGAAATCCATCCTAGAATCAATCATATTTACTGAACACTTACCTTGTGCAGAGCACTGTACTCATTACCTGGGAGAGTACAGTATTATGGATTTGGTAAATATGTACCCTACCCACATGGAGCTTACAGTGTAGAGAGGATATGGGGAAGAAAAGGCCCAGAAGATGGGGAGAAAAGGAAAAAGTGTTTGTGAAAGGACTTTTGTGGGCATTCTAGTTGTGTTGCCCTCACACAAGGCTCCCTAAAGCCAGGTCTCTCCATGGCATTATTATTGTACCTCCCTGAATCTCCCCTGGACCATCCTTCCCTCTGGCCTTTGGCCAGGCAGATTTCTAATAGACTCCTGATGCATGTCCAGGAATTTTGCAAAATCCACCACCTTCTTTTCTTTGCTCTTTTAACTTAGTTTCCTGAAACTACCTATGATGGGCAAATCCAGAGGCAAGGACTAAAGTGGGTTTGGGATTCTCCGGTTTGTCTCACCGAGTAAAAAAGCCACGAAAGTTAGTGGGAAAAGCATTCTTCGTATCCCACAGACCACCACTGTTCCCACCTTCAAAGCCATCCTAAAAATCACAATTCTCCGAGAGGCCTTCCGCCACTAAGCTCTCCCCTACTCCCTTTTTCTTCTATATCACCTGTGCCCTTAAGCCCTTGATATTTGCTCCACCCTCAGCCCCACAGCTGTTAGGTACATCTTGTTATACTCTGCCATTTCCCCTATCTTTACTTTAATGTCTGTCTCCCCCTGCAGAAATTTCTTCTGGGCGGGGATCGAGTCTGCCAACACTATGGTATGAACTCTCCCAGGCACTTAGTTCAGCGCTCTGCACACAGTAAGTGTGCAATACATCATAGATTGATTTGACTATTTAAAACTAGCAATGCTCTGAGGATCACATTGGGCTCTTTTGTCACCATATCAGTTTAGGTGACCCATGGGGCTGCTGGGTTATATTCCTTGTAAATGTGGTTATGACAGGGGATAGGTTTGCCCATAGACCTGCAATTAGTTTCCATTCCAGAACCAGGCCGGTATGATAGGTGAGCACTACAGGTAAGTAAAAATACCTTTAAATCTCTCCCCGCTCCTCCCTTCCTTCATCCCATCCTTTGTTCCCAGAAACCTTCTTGCTGCCTTCTCCCTGCACCCCAAGGTTGAAATTCTCCCCCAACCCCTCTCCCTGTCTCCCTAGTCCTCCCACAGCTCTACGTGCCATTTAGAAAAACACAATCATTAGGATAGCAGTCCCTGACTGTAGCCCCAACTCCCTGACCAGAGGATTAGGTGGTAAAGGCAGTGACATTAGTGGGAACTGTGTTGCCCTCTCCCCTCCTCCAATTACCTTTTCCACCCTGGTCTGCCCCTGTCCCCCTTTCCGTAGTTTCGGCTGGGGTGGAGAGGACGGACCATCCAGGCTTGGTTAGCAGTAGTGGCCCCTGGTGTCTCTGTGCTTCATTTTTTAAAATGCTCTAATGAAGAGGACCAGAGGGACTCGGTGTGGGGTACAAAAGGTTGGAAAGAAAGTCACTGGGAACAGTGGAAGAAGGGATGGGGAGAGACTTGATTTATGTGCAGTTATTGGCTATAATGTCAGTCAGGGCAGAGAGTGCAAGTCTTATTTCCAGGTTACAGCTGTGGGGGATTTAGGAGGGCTTGCCTGTAGTTAATTAGCATTACAGCTGTTTAAAGTTAACTGTTGCTAGTAAATGGATGTTAAGAGTGGATTTTAAACAGTTATAAACCATCCCCTTTGTAATACTAATGAACTACTGATACAGAGACAGAGGAGCCACTTGTGAAATGACAGGTAATGTTATCCGTGGCAAGGAGAACTCTGGTAACTCGCATTGTATGTTATTGTAGCCAAAATAGCACTGTTGTGCCCTAGTTAAACATATATGTAGATTGTAAAAAGTGATTAAAAAAACAGTATAGCAGTATATAGTAATTTAGCAACAGGAAAAGCAGCATGGCATAGTGGATGGGCTTGGCATGGGCTTGGGAATCAGAAGGTCATGGGTTCTAATTCCGGCTCCACCACTTGTCTGCTGTGTACCCTTAGGCTAGTCAATTCACTTCTCTGTGCCTAAGTTACCTTATCTATAAAATGGGGATTGAGACTATGAGCCCCATGTGAGATAGGGATTGTGTCCAAACTGATTTGTTTGTATCCACCACAGCACTTAGAACAGTGCCTGGCACATAGTAAGTGCTTAACAAATACCAACATTATTAATTGGTTGATTGGTTAATTAATAACATTATTAATAATGTTGGTATTTGTTAAGCACTTACTATGTGCCAGGCACTGTTCTAAGCGCTGGGGTAGACACAAGGGAATCAGGTTGTCCCACGTGGGGCTCACAGTCTTAATCCCCATTTTACAGATGAGGTAACTGAGGCACAGAGAAGTGAAGTGACTTGCCCACAGTCACACAGCTGACAAGTGGCGGATCAGGGATTCGAACTCATGACCCCTGACTCCAAAGCCCGTGCTCTTTCCACTGAACCACACTATTACAGTTTCCTAACTGAATAGCAATGTAAGCATGTATAGTGAAAAATGTAAGCTCGTCGTGGACAGGGAATGTGTCCACCAACTCTGTTATTTTGTACACTCCCAAGCAGTTAGTACAGCACACATGGTAAGTACTCAAAAAATATGATTGAATATATGCTAAGTACATCTGCCATGCTTAGGAAATGGGCTATCACAGGTGGAGGTGGCCAAGCCCCATGAACTTAAGAGCCAAAAACCAAAAGGCGATTGAGAGTCATGGACCAAACTGATAAGCTGGTATTTGTTGGGCAGCGGGGGTGGAGATGGTGAGATGGGGAAGAGGCTGGGTGCTGCAACTCCCCCAGGCCTGACATGGGGAGGGGGCTGCTGCTGCCTAAAGAACAAGTCAATCACTCAGTCAGTCATATTTATTGAGCACTTCCTGTGTACAGCGAGCTATACTAAGCACTTGGGAGAGTACAGTTTAACAGATACATTCCCTGCCCACAACAAGTTTACAGTCTAGAGGGGGAGATATATACCTAAGTGCTGTGGGGCTGGGGTTGGGGGGGATGAATAAAGGGAGCAGGTCAAGGTGACACGGAAGAGAGTGGGAGAAAGGGAAAGGAAGGCTTAATCAGGGAAGGCCTCTTGGGTGAGATATGCCTTCAATAAGGCTTTGAAGGAGGGGAGGATGATTGTCGGTTGTAAAACCAGTGGCCCAACTAGGCTCTAGATGCTCTAATCTGTAAGCTCGTTGTGGGCAGGCAATGTATCTGTTATACTGTTGTATTATATTCCAAGTACTTAGTACAGTGCTCTACACACAGTAAGCGCTCAATCAATAGGATTGATTGGCACTTGCAGCCTGCGGCTGTTGTGCCCAAACTAATAAGCTGTGGGGTCTCCAGTATGTGAAGAAGATCCAAGAGGCTCCCTTGGGCTATCTGCAAATAATTTTAACATCCGATTCCCCTTCTAGACTCTGAGCTCCTTGTGGGCAGGGAACGGGTCTGCCAGCTCTGTTGAATTATACCCTCCCATGGGCTTAGTACAGTGCTCTGAGCATAGTAAATCATAAATTGATCTACTCAAGTCACTCAAAATACTTCAAAGGGAGAGGGGAAGGGCAGTGTTTAAACCACTGTAGTAATCTGAAGTAAGAGCACGTTGTAAATCATGCCTTAATTCTATCAGGAAACGTTATAAGGGGACGTTGCCATATACAGAAAATTGATTGTGGAAAACCGTGGCATATTCAAGCATTAACTCCTTACTCTGGGGTGTGAGATTTGGGGAGGAAAAGGGAGGGGGAACGGGAAATCTTCACATCAAAAAAGGCTTTGGAAGGAGGTCCCGTTTTAAGTACTGATGTAACTGACATTAGATAATCTTAAAATGTTTAATAAGAGACCTCAGGTTTAAAGCACGTGGCATACACTGTACAGGGGTAAGCTAATCAATCAGTGGTATTTGAGCATTTACTATGTGCAAAGCACTGTGGCTTAATGGAAAGAGCTCGGGCTTGGGAGTCAGAGGTCTAGGTTCGAATTCTGACTCTGCCACTTGTCTGTGTGACCTTGGGCAAGTCACTTCACTTCTCTGTGCCTCAGTTACCTCATCTGTAAAATGGGGATGAAGACTGTGAACCCCACGTGGGACAACCTCATTACCTTGTACCTACCCCAGCACTTAGAACAGTGCTTGGCACATAGTAAGCGCTTAACAAATACCATCATTACTATTACTGAGCACCCGGGAGAGCACAATACAGCAGAATTAGCAGACAGTTTCCCTGCTCATAATCGAGGGGCAAGACATGGAGAACTTGCAAAATCATTTCAAATTCTACTGATGCCCCCCTGCCTTTAACTGCAGAAGTTTTTATATTTAATAGCGTGCCTTTGGAAGGATGGTATGGGTTGCTTCTATTTTATCTTTGGTTTTTATAGTATTAAGTACGTATTGTGAGCCAGGCACTGTACTACATGCTGTGGTAGATACAAGCTAATCAGGTTGGACACAGTCCATTTCCCACATGGGCTAACAGTCTTAATCTCCATTTTACGGACGAGGTAACCGAGGCACAGAGAAGTTAAGTAACTTGGCCAAGGTCACACAGAAGACAAGTGGCGGCCCCAAGATTAGTAGCCAGGTCTTCTGACTCTCAGGCCTGTTCTCTACCTAGTAGGTCATGCTGCTACTTGTTGTTTGATGTTTCATAGCCTGGCATTCTTACCATTTCCGCCACTCAGCTGCTTTCCTAGCTTCAGTCTTTTTCAACAGATTCTTTATTTCAGCTTAGAATCGTTATAAAATAGGATTCCTCTGCCACCTAGAGGCCCTGGAGGTTTTCGTTTATTATGTATTTTGAGTGTACTCTTTCATTTCCTTATAAATGTTTTAGAAATTATTTCACTCCCTTTTCGCCTTCAAAACTCCTCCTAGATTTAAGTGAAAATATTCCCAGCGTTAGAACTTTAAGGTCAATTGCTGAACTCTTAGGTGGCCCAGTGGATTGAAATGTGTGTCTTGGACTGTGAGCAACCTAATTACCTTGTGTGCTCCAGCTGTTAGTACAGTGCATGGCACAGAATAAGTGCTTAACAAATACCATAAAAAATGAGTTTAGTAAAAGAAATAGCATGATTTTGTGGAAAGAGCACAGGCCTGGGAGTCAGAGGACCTGGATTCTAATCTCAGATCTGCCACTTGTCTGCTACGTGATTTGGGGCAAATCTCTTAACTCCTCTGTATCCCATTTAACTCATCTGTAAAATGGGGATTAAGACTGTGAGCCCTATGTGGGACAAGGACTGTTTCCAACCTGATTATCTTGTATTTATTCCAGTGCTTAGTACAGTGCCTAGCACAGAGTAAGTACTTAACAAATTCCATTTAAAAATAGTAATAATTTATCAAATGCTTTCTGTGGGCAGAGCCCTACTAAGCGCTGGAGAAGAATACAGGGGTGGGAGTTAGGCACGGTCTCTGTCCTTAGGTGGGGTTCACAATTTAACATTGTGAAGTTCAGGTAAGTGGGGAGAGTTTCCTGTAAAGTGTGGGTGTTGAATTGCTGTTTTAGGAAGGGAAATACGGAGTAGTGATTGAAGGATGAAGACTGTTTTATGAGTGTGGGCTGAAACTTGACAGAGGGAAGAGAGAGGACGAGGCAAGCTACCTCGATAAGCTTGTTGGAATGAAAAGAGAAGCAGCCTGGCCTACTGGATAGATCATGGGCCTAGGAGTCAAAAGGACCTGGATTCTAATTCTGGCTTTGCCACTTGTCTGCTGTGTGACCTTGGGCAAGTCACTTCACTTTTCTGTGCCTCAGTTACCTCATCTGTAAAATTCATTCACTTGATCATATTTACTGTGTGCAGAGCACTGTACTAAGCGCCGGCATTTGTGGGCAGGGAGGGAGACAGCGGGGGAAGGGGCTGGGTGCTTCAGCTCTCCCAGACCTGACGTGGGCAGGGGGCAGCCACCGCCAAAAGAACAAGAGTCAGTCAGTTGTATTTATTGAGCACTTACTATGTGCAAAGCACTGTACTAAGTGCTTTGGAGAGTATAGTATAACAGACACATTCCTTACCCACAGCAAGCTTACAATCTAGAGGGAGTGACAGACATTAATATAAATAAATAAAATTACACATATATGTGTAAATGCTGTGGGGCTGGAAGCAAGTCGTGACGCTGAGGGAGTGGGAGAAGGAGAGGAGGGCTTAATCAGGGAAGACCTCTTGGAGGAGATGTGCCTTCAATAAGGCTTTGAAGGAGGGAAGAGTGATTGTTAGATATGAGAGCAGTGGCAGATGCTCTAGGCTGTGAACTCATGGAAGAGTACAATACAACAATAAACAGACACATCTCCTGCCACAGCAAGCTTACAGTCTACAGGTGGGGGCCTCTCGGCAGTTGTCATTCATCATTTATAATAATAATTATGGTATTTAAGTGCTTACTTTGTGCCAAGCACTGTTCTAAGCGCTAGGGTAGATACAGGATAATCAGGTTGTCCCACATGGGGGTCACCTTTTTAATCCCCGTTTTACAGGTGAGGTAACTGAGGCACAGAGAAATGAAATGACTTGCCCAAGGTCACACAGCAGACAAGTGGCGGAGCTGGGGCTAGAACCCACGTTCTCTGACTCCCAAGCCCGGGCTCTTTCCACTAAGCCCCGGAAGCAGTGTGGCCTAATGGATGGAGTAAGGCCATGAGAGTCAGAAGGACCTGGGTTTTAATACTGGCTCCACCACTTGGGCAAATCACTTCACTTCTTTATGCCTCAGTTACCTCCTCTGTAAAATGGGGGTTAATTCTGTGAGCCCCGTTTGGGACATGGACTGTGTCCTACTTGACTAGCTTATATCCATACCAGCAGTTAGTGTAGTCCTGGCACGAAGTAAGTATTTAAAAATGCCATTTAAAAAAAAGGCTTTCACCCCACTATACTTTGTTGGTATGATCAGTGCTCTATTAGTGTGTTCTCATTATGGGCTGTGATTAGAGAACACTACTGTATGTTCTTTCCATAGCGTGCTCCCCACTGAATAGAACGCTATTTGCAATCAGCGCAAGTTGATGTGGTGTTAGAAGAAATGGTTATATGCAGATGTGTGGTGTCACTTGCAGGGTGAGTACTATGATGTGGTGGTTTTTTCATGTTTTGTTCTTCAAGAAAATGACTATCATGTTATAGAAGAACTGACTTTTTTAAATAAAGAGTAATGCAATCCATCTTTGTCAGAGTTTTTAAATGAGCTTTGGTTTGAACTGACTTGATTTCAAATTAACATTGGGCTTCACACTGAGCTCTGGCTAAAGTGCACTGGAATATTCCAAATGTGCTATTTTTGTTTTAGAAGTAAAACCAGCTTCAGGGGAAAATGGAGATCCTAACTGGCAGAAGTGCGAGATGTTAAAATTAATGAAGCAAGACTGGGAGGGAAAAAGCAAGCTTCTTTCATTGTTCACAATGAATATGAACTGCTGTGTTACTCGTACTTGTGCAAAGGTTTCACTACTGAAAAAAGATTGGAATTGAATGCAGTTACCACCTTTAGGAGAGAAATAGTTTAACTCCCTAGGCTAATGTAGAAAATTACCCTGTTTTTTGGTGCGTTTTCTTTTAATGAGGCCCCCTAGCTCTTCTGACAATGTTAAAGCTCAACATTCCTCAAATCTGCTATAGTCCTGGCTTGATGTAGAGAGTAGTTGGTGATGAAAAAGACACATCTTTTTTGAGGAGTTCAAAGCACTCTAAGGACTCCCTAACTACCAGAGATACCCATCACTCAAATTCAGCGGACAGTTGTCATAGATGAGATTTCTTTGCTGCCCTGATGGAAGCCTATGTTTCAGGGAGCTGCCGGTTTCACGGACAGATTTCCCCACTCCCTCCCAGCACCAGCCCAGATAATAATAATAATGATAGTAATAATGATATTTAAGTGATTACTAGGTGCCAAGCATTGTACTAAGCACTGGGGTAGATATAAACAAATCAAGTTGGACGCAGTCACTGTCCCACGCGGGGCTCACAGTTTCAATTCCCATTTTACAGATGAGGTAACTGAGGCATAGAGAAGTAAAGTGACTTGCCCAAGGTCACACAGCAGACAAAGGGAGGAGTTGGGATTAGAACCCGTGACCTTCTGACTCCCAGGTCCATGCTCTATCCACTGTGCCATGCTGCTTCCCGAATAATGATATTTGTTAAGCCAAGTTCAGGCCCTCTCTCACTCACTCCAGGATTATCTCTCCAGTCTGTTCTCTGTCGTATTCACTTTCACAGCCAAGGTCCCTTCCTAGGCCTTTGTCCTGAGAAGGTTTCAGAGCAGCACTAATGGAGTTTTCTCTGCTGGACTTTTGTGTTGGGGCTAGTTTTCGATAGAGTGGGCACCCTCAGAAGTTCATTGTGGCTTTTCCTGGCCATGGTTGGGCCATCCACTTCCTGAAGACCCCCAGCTCCTCCTCAATCCCGCTTCTTATGGTTCCAGGACTCCGGGTTGCCACTCTGTCTCTGCCACCTGTGGATTTGGAGTTTAATAGGCGATGTGCTGGGTGCATTTTGCTGATGAAAGTGGAAACCACTGGTTTGTTGAACTCAGAGATAAAGGGTACCCTATATGCATAATCATTCATTCATCAATTGTGTTTCCTAAGCTCCTACTATATGCAGAGTTCTATACTAGGCACGTGGGACAATATAATAAAAATCGAAGCCACAGTCCCAGTGCTTAAGGATCTTACAATTTAATGGGAGTGACAGGCAGGCACAAGGCTCAGTAGGAGCAGGAGGAAGACTAGAGATGCAAGTTGTAAATTGCTGGAGTTTGGAAAAATGAAATAAGCAAATAAGTAAATTAATGGAGTATGTAAATCAATATATATGTAAGTATTATGGGTGTCGAGATGACTTCCCTAAGAATGTGAGAAATGATACACCTGTCCTCAGTTTGAGCAGCCTACTGAACTTTATTCTTGTTTATTTCTTCTGTCATAGGTTCCCATGCACCTAGTAAGGTGCTCCACACTCAATACTCACCACGATAAGAGAAAAATAGTGACTTCTGCCCCTTTGTCTTCAACAGCGAGAGACCTACAACTAAGGTACTGTTTTAATGGATAGTCTCACTCGATGCTGGCAAAAGCACCAGGAGTCTCCCTCCAATTGCCAACAGCAGATCAGGGAGAAGGCCATTATAAATAATAATAATAATGGTATTTGTTAAGCACTTACTATGTGCCAAGCACTGTTCTAAGCACTGGGGTAGATACAGGGTAATCAGGATGTCCCACATGGGGCTAACACTCTTAATCCCCATTTTACAGATGAGGTAACTGAGGCAGAAGTTAAGTGACTAGCCCAAAGTCACACAGCTGACAAATGGTGGAGCTGGGATTAGAACCCATGACCTCTGACTCCCAAGCCAATGCTCTTTCCACTAAACCATGCCGCTTCTTTATTTACCTATGGATGACAGGGCGGTACCTGGGTGATAAAGACAGCTATTCCCTTGGAAAAGGGCTCAACTCTACGACTGCCCATTAGGGACAGAAGCAGGGAGAGTGGGGCTTTTTTTTTTTAAAAAAAAAAAAAAAGCAGATTCCACCCATCAGAGCTGGGGAATAGTTTGATCCTGGGTCAACGGTGGGGTTGGGTTCAGGGGTTTAGAGTGAGACTCTCATGGGGGATATAGGAAAGGCGGGGTCAATGCAAGAAAAATAATAGTGTAACTGACCGACGTGTGGAGATTTCCAGAGCCTCTGCCAGTGACAGTAACTGAGTACTTCTCTCTGATACATTAGCCAATTTAGTAGGCATGAGCCAGGGCTGTCAGGGCGTTGTTTTGCGGAAATACAGGAGTAGTTTTGAAAGGTGATGTCATGTTGTCCAGTGAATGGCAAGGTAGAAAGTATTAAAGGCATCATCTTCAAACTTAGCAAGTAGCTGTATAAATGTTACATGTGGTATATATCTTTAATGAAAACGAAGAAGATCGTCTCCCCAGTGATTGGTTTCATAAGGCATTCAGGAGCAACTCCTTATGGTGAATTGTATAATTAGGGTTCTATCGAAAGTCAAATTAGAAGCAGCGTTAAAAAGATGCCACTTTAATTCTGGGCAACCAAGCAAAGGCCTGTGATTTAATCAATCAGTAATATTTATTGAACGCCTACTGTGTGCAGAGCACTGTAGTAAGCACTTGGGAGAGTAGAGAATAATTAGTAGACATGCTCTCTGCCCCCAAGGAACTTACAGCCTAGCCAGCGGGACAGACACTAAAATAAATTACCAGCCAGAGGAAGCATTATAATATAAATATGTGAATGTGTGTACTTTGGGATGAGGTGTGAGTACTTGGTGCAGAAGTGGTAAAGTGGGAATTGGAGAGTGTAAAAGTGAATTGGGGAAGGGCTTCTGGAGTAAATGGTGGTATTTGTTAAACGCTTACTATGTGCAGACCACTGTTCTGATTGCAGAAGAGTTTTGAACATGGAGAGAGCAATGGCCTGCCAAATGTGAAGGGAGAGGGTGGGCTCAAACAAGAGGTCAGTGATAGAGTTGAGAATGAGGCACAGAGGTAGGTTTGGCTCGAGAGGAATGGAGCATGCAAGCTGGGGTGTAGTGAGAGAAGAGAATGGTTAAGTAGGAAAAAGTGCAAGATTGTAGAGGAGAATAGAGGACTTGTCTAGCTAGGTAGATTTGGGAGTCCTGAGAGACTGAGATGGAACAACCAGAGAGGTAGAAGAAGGTAGAAGAAGAACCAGGAGAGGATAGTGTCAGTGAAGCCAAGGTTAGATAATATTTCCAGGAGAAGGGGGTGGTCCGCAGTATCCAAGGCAGCTGAAAGGTGGAGGAGGAATAGGATGGAGTTAGAGGCCTTAGGCTTTGGCAAAGAGGTGGTCATTGGTAACCTTAGATAGGGTGGTTTCTGTGGAGGGGAGGAAGCTTGGTTGGACAGGATCAAGATGAGAATAGTAGGAGAGGAAGCGGAGGCAGTGGGTGTAGACATCATAATCGATAGTATTTGAGTACTGACTTTACAGAGCACTGTATTGAGCTTTTGGGAGAGGCTTCCTGAAGGAGATCTGCTTTTGTGTAGGGCTTTGAAGATGGAAAGAGATTGAAGGGGGTGGGAGCTGCAGGTAGGAGGGAGGGCATGAGTAAGAGATGGACAGTGAGAGAGATGAGGGCAAGGTACAGTGAATAGTTTGGTATTAGAGGAGCAAAGCATGTTGGCTGGATTGTTGTTGGAGAGGAGCAAGGCCGAGGGTGAGAGAGTTTTTGCTTGATATTATAATAATAATGTTGGCATTTATTAAGTGCTTACTCTGTGCCCAGCACTGTTCTAAGTGCTGGGGAGGATACAAGGTGATCAGGTTGTCCCACGTAGGGCTCACAGTCTTAATCCCCATTTTACAGAAGAGGTAACTGAGGCACAGAGGAGTTAAGTGACTTGCCCAAAGTCACACAGCTAACAAGCGGCAGAACCGGGATTTGAACCCATGATCTCTGTCTCCCTAGCCCGTGCACTTTCCACTGAGCCACGCTGATATGGTGATGGTTGGGCAGCTTGGGAGTTTTTTTCAGCAGCTGATGAGTCCCTGGAGCTTTGGTGCTGCTCTCCAGTTCCCACTTTGGAGCTATGGGTGAGGCCGAATCAGGTGAGGAATCATCGGTTTTCAATGGGCCTCTCTTATGGATTGGATATGACATAATGGATAGAGCACAGGCCTGGAAGTCAGAAGATCATGGGTTCTAGTCCTGGCACCCCAACTTGTCTGCTGTGTGATCTTGGGCCTTAGTTACCTCGTCTGTAAAATGGGGATTGAGACTGTGAGCCCCATATGGGATAGGGACTGTGTCCAACCCAATTTGCTTGATTCCCTCCCAGCGCTTAGTTCAGTGCCTGGCACATAGCGCTTAACAAATACCACAATTATTATTATTATTATTATTATTCTTATGAGCTGCCATAGGCCACCTCTGGATAATGGTGCCTTTGATTTAAGCCCCCTTTGAGTTAAGCCAATGCTTTGCGGGTTGGGTCTGTAGGAGAGGAGGTGACGCCCAACGTGTTCTGCTATATTTTTTCCTGTTGCTTTGGAGCACTTCTAAAACTATATTCATTCTGTTACCAAAAGCATTGCCCCTTGTAGAGGCAGCAGGAAAGCAAAATAAATTGAAGAAAAGATTGCAAAATTGCGGGGTTATCAGGAAGTGAAAGTCCAAAGTTTTAGGCCGATATCACTGTTGAAGCAAATACTGAAAGGTTAACCAGTCATTCAACATTTCCTCTGCAGAACTTCTTAAATCACTGCTGTGGTGGTTTTAAGGAGAACCTTTGAAAATTACTGTGAGTAGAACATAGTTTTTTATGTACATTCTTTAGAAAATTCAACATTAATTGAAAGTTGTAACTGCTTTAGGGAAAAATAAGGCAGCTAGGCTTAGCAGTAATAATATTAAGCGTATACTGTGTGTAGAGCACTGTCCTAAGTGCTGGGAGAGGTAAACATGTGGGAATTAGACATGGTCTCTGCCCCTTGGTGGCCTCTCTCTTTTTTTAATCTTCTTATCTCTAATTCTTGATTTTCTTTTCCATCCCAGTCCCAAAGTGGGCATTTTTGTTTTCTTCTTTTTTCTTCAGCAATTGCCTTTTGTAATTGATATTTCACTGTAATGAACCAGTATTCATCATTTTAACCCTGAGGTAGCTTTGTGAAATATTAAAATTAAATTACTTTGACATTTAATTAATCTAGTGCTTCTTATAGTAAATTTTAGTTGTATTTAAAATTTACCCATGAAACAGCGGCAGAGCAAGCAATATTGAGAAATAGTATGGGTCATTTACAGTGACTTTACTGTGTGCACATATGAGAAAGGGGTGTTATATAGTTAAAGTAAACATATATTTTTTATATTCTTTTTTGGCAAGAGTAAAAAAATTCAAAAGTCAGTCTTTTTGCACGTAGTGGTAGAATTCGATCAGCATTTCAGGAACACTTCATGCTAATGGTCCTGAAGATATATTAAACTTGTCAGATGTTTAAAATAAAGAAAAATGGCTTTTATTTTGAAAAATTACCCATAGGCAGTGGGTCCATTTGGCAGAGATCATGAATGGGAAGAACAAATCTTGAGTTAGATTTTAACTTTGTAATTGGCTCACTTTGCAACTCTAGGCAAGACAGTTTTTAGAATTGGAATATGTCTTATAAGACAGAAATACTGCTGTTGTAAAGTACAAAGGCATCTCAACAGTAAGTGCTATACATGTGATAGGTTACTAGTGGTATTATAATAATTATGGTATTTATGCAACTTCCTGTGTGCCAAACATTGAACTAAGCACTGGGAATAGAGATAGCCCGTCAAACGGCAGGGACTGTCTCTATCTGTTGCCGACTTGTTCATCCCAAGCGCTTAGTACAGTGCTCTGCACATAGTAAGCGCTCAATAAATACTATTGAATGAATGAATGAAAGATAGGATAATCAGGTCAGACACAGGCCCTAACCCACATGGAGTTAACAGTCTAACTGTGGGGGAGAACAGGAATCTGTCTGCATTGTGAAATAAATAAGATACAGACAGTCAGGTACAAGTCATCACTACTCTACATGACTCAAAAGTAAAATTCTGTAAGAGAAACTCAATCCAGGGAATAATGCTGTCAATAGCACCTTTAGAGTGATTTCCCAAGTTTTCTTTCCCCCATTATAAAAATTAGCATGTGCATTGTTTAGCTTATGTTCTACAATGTATACTTTGCTCGAGACCCTATCACCTAGTTGCATCAAAAACAACATTATTGAGAGAGGTGACAGTTCAGGCCAGGTTCACTGTCCAGAGAGTCCTCTGACCAGTTCTTCCCAGGCCAAAGTGAGGGAAAGTTGATTATTGTCCCAAAGATGGTCAGCTATCAAGAAATAATCCTGCACAACATATTTCTCCCAGTTTTTTTGCAGTGAGCTCAGTTTTTCTGTTTATATAGCTTGCTTAGTCACAGCAGTACCTGGTAGTACGGAGTAGCATTGTGTTTAGAGGTGACAGAGTTTTTTTGTTGTTTTTTTTAACATAGGGAGTCACAGCCCGTGATTTTCAGAATCTTATTTTAAGCTAGGAATAGAAAATGTATTGGCTCTGTTGCTCTTATCTTTGAAGTCATCAGTTAAGGCTCTGAGTCTCAAAAAGTACTAGAGAGTTACAAAAAATCATGAGCTGCAAGGTCAGTCCATCAATTAATAATATTAATAGTGTGCAGACCACTAAGACTAAGCAAATGGGTGAGTAGAAGAAGGCATGATCCCTGGCCACAGAGAGTTTACAATGTACCAGGAGAGACATATAAAATACCTTATAAATTGGGAGGAAAGTCTCAAATATTATAGTGCCTAAAATGGTATGCAAAGAAGTACAGTGTGAGTTCAGAAGTGCTAAGGTAGTGCCAGAGCTGATGTGAGAGGGAAAATGCAACCTGGAGGGAAGATTAATTAATTGCTTAATTAATTAAGCACTGGGGTGGATACATGCTATCAGTACAAAGGTGTTGGCCATTTGGATGGAGAAGGAGGGGTCGATCTGAGAAACATGGAGCAAAATCTGATAGGATTTAGCAACAGACCAGATGTGAGAATTGAAAGAGAGCAAGGAATCAAGGATAAAGCCATGTTTGTGGGCTTTGGAAAGCAGGAAGGATGGCAGTCTTGTCTACTAAGGACAGGGCTGAGGAGGGATGAATTTAGTTTTTAATATGTTGAACTTGAGGTGCCATCAGTACATCCGTATGGAAGTATCTTGCAGGAAAGAGAAAAGACAAGATTGCAGATAAGGGGAAAGGCCTAGCCAGATAAATTAGTAATCATTCTCTTAGAAGTAGGAGGTGAAGCTGTTGGAGCAGATCCATCAATCAGTCAACGTTTATTGAGGGTTTACTATGTGCAGAGCGCTGTACTAAGCATTTTGGAGAGTACAAAACAGAGTTGGTAGATGTGTTCCCTTCCCACAAGGAGCTTGTAGTCTCGAGAGGGAGATGGACATTAAAATGAATTATAGATATGTACTTAAGGGTTGTGGGGTTGAGAATGGGGTGAGTATCAAGTGCTTAAAGGGTACAGATGTAAAAGGAGTCAGGAAAATGAAAGCTTTGATGGTGTGGAGAATGGTAGTCTGCCTTATATGAAGGGGGAGGGAGTTCCAGGCCAGAGGGAGAACTTGGGCTGAGGTCGGCAGTGAGATAAAAGAGATTGAGGTACAGTGAATAGGTTGGCATTAGAGGACCAAAGTGAGCATCTTGTATCGTAGTAGGAAATTAGGGAGGTAAGGTAGGAGGGGAAGAGTTCTTTGAATGTTTTAATACAGAAGAGCTCTCTGAGAGAGTGAGTGTGGAGTGAAAAGAGGATGGGACCCAGGGTAGAGCCCTGAGGGACACCCACAGTTAGGGGATGAAAGGCAGTAGAGAAATCAGTGAAAGAACCTGAGAGAGTAATCAGAAAAAAGAGGAAAACCAGGAAAGAACTGTGTCCTTGAAGTTGTGATTAGCTAATGTTACTGGGGGAGGAGGGAGTGATCCACGTTAATTTTTTTTAATGTCTATCTCCCCCTCGAGACTGAAGTTGCTTGTGAGCATGGACTGTGACTACCAACTCTTATTGCAGAAGGGGTTCATGGGCTCTCTAACCCAGGCTGAGCCTGTGTGCTTAGTACAGTGCCCTGCATACAACACTCAATAAGTAACCATTTATTGATTATTAATTGATGGATGGAAAAGTAGTTGAGAGGTCAAGGAGGTGGATACAAGGTGCTGTGCTAAATATCAGGATTCATAACTGTGGTCCCTGACACAGAGCTTTCAATCAAAATGTTTAGACCAAGGATCAAGACCTGTGGACAAAGCATCCCGATGAGCTCGGCTTTTGGGACCTCTCCTTGACTTGTCAATGAAATGGGGATTCATGTGTTGGATGCCACTGTTAGCATTTCAGAGTGGGCACTCCCAGTGACTTACTCTGGCACCTGCCCATTGGAGTAGCCCCTCTTAAGGACACAACAGACTCGCTTCTAGAATGTGAAATCAAACTTTTCTGTTTCCAGTTTTGGCTTCCAAAGGAGGGAGAGTCGGCTTGACTAGCCTGTGCATTCTTTTGCTTCGGGTTTGTTCTAATGTGCCTTTTTGCAATGGATGATTTTATCTATCTCAGATGGTGGCAGCTGTGGACCTGGGACTTCCTCCTCGTGGTCTGGAACACGAGCATCGCACCCTCTTCACCCAAGATGCTGTTCACTTCTTGGCTGAACTGACCTCTGCTTTTGACCTGGAGGTGGATAAGGTTAAGTGCTGGATTTTTGCCTTCAGTTGTCTTTGATTTATTGAGATTTGAGGCTGTGAATGGAAGGGCATGTCGATCAATAGTGCTTATTGAGCGCTTATTCTGTACAGAGCACCAGTACTGAGCATCTGGAGTGTAAAGGTATGAGAAGCAGCATGGCCTAGTGGATTGACCATGGGCCTGGGAGTCAGAAGGACCTTATATTCAATAGTATTTATTGAGTGCTTACTATGTGCAGAGCACTGTACTAAGTGCTTGGAATGTACAAATTGGCAAAAGATAGAGACAGTCCCTGCTGGGTTCTATTCCCGGCTCTGCCACTTGTCTGCAGTGTGACCTCGGGCAAGTCACTTCACTTCTCTGTGCCTCAGTTATCTCATCTATAAAATGGGGATTAAGACTGTGAGCCCCATATGGGACAGGGGTTGTGTCCAACCTGATTAATTTATATCTACCCCAGGGCTTAGAACAGTGCTTGACACAAAGTAAGTGTTTAACAGATACCATCATCATTATTATTATTGTTACACAAGTTAGTAGACAAGATCCCTGCCCTCAAAGAGTTTACAGTCTACTAGGGGAGGCAAACACTAAGGGTAGGGAGAAGCAGCATGTCCAAAACACTGCTGTGTTTGGGCTAAGGGCAGAAGGAATGAGATGGGTTTCTAGCCCTGACCTTGAGGCTGGCAGTGGCTAGAATTTTCTTGAAGCAGCATGAGATTCCCAGGAAGTAATGACTTCCTTCATAGATGTGGAACTTACCCACCCAGGGGTCAGTCTGAACTCTTTCAGGACTCCTCTAGCCCACCGGACTCTGGAGAGAGGGACCACCCTGCAGTGTCCCAGCCCCCTCTAGCTGGGGGCTTCCAAACATGGAGATTTGCCTTCCTTCCTTTCCTATCTTGGGCTGATCCGAACCCTGGAGTGATCTTAAGTATCTTCAGTCTCCATGACTGCTTCAGCTGGATGAGTTCCAGTCTGCTGTGAATCAGGTCTAACCCAGCAGTATTACAAAAGGCCAATGTCTAAATTTTTTCACGCCACTCTTATTGGAATGCTGGAGTCATCGGCTGAAACTGCATGAGGCAGCTATTTTCTGGAAGGATTTTTTCCCTTGAAAAAGTCATTGATGACCCAAATCTGCATAAGATAAATGTTTGCAGAACGTGTATATGGCTATCCTTCATATTAGAAGAAAATAGCACTGATTCTGAAAGTCACCTTTGAGTGCATGTTTAACTGAAAACTTTTCAGAATTGTGCTCTGTAGACCGAGGGAATGTCTGTGGAGACCCAGACCACATCCTCAAGTCCCTGTTGACATCACATAGGCCTGATTATCAAGCTTTATTGCTGGCTTTTTAAGTCTTATTCTTGATCGGACCAGGTTCTGCCTAGTTAAATGGAGACCAGTTAATCAGAGAGGTAAGCATATTCCCCCCATTTCCCACTCTGATATCAAGGTAACAGAAAAGCAGTGTGGCCTAGTGAAAAGAACCTGGGTCCTCTGGCTTTGTGACCTTCGGCAAGTCACTTAACTTCTCTGTGCCTCAGTTTCCTCAGCTGCAAAATGCTGTTTCAATACCTGTTCTCCCTCCTATTTAGATTATGAACTCCATGCAGGACGGGAACTGTGTCCAACCTGATTAACTTGTACCTACCCCAGCGCTTAGAACAGTGCTCGACACATAGTAAGCACTTAACAAATCCAATTTTTAAAAAGGGGGAAAAATGGCTGCTGTTAACCTGGGCTCAACCTGGGTTAGAGAGCCCATGAACCCCATCTGCGAATAGGATCAGTGAGCCAGTTTCACCCAAGATTTGATCATATTTGCCCATTCAGTTACTATTTAAAGCCATAAACTAGAGCCTGACCTGAGTTGGTAGCAGCTGTGAAATCCTTCTTGGTTAAGAGTTGGTCTTTGACTGGCAACCAGTTCTATCAGAGATCAGTCAATCAATCATTGGTATTTATAGAGCGCTTACTATTTGCAGAACACTGTACTAGGTGCTTGGGAGGGTACAATACAGCAGAATTAGCAGTTGTTCCTTGCCCATAATGAGCTTTGGTAAAGAGTTTCTGTCTGATCCCGGGGGCAGGGATCATGTTTACCAACTCTTTTGTTTTGTACTCTCCCAAGTGCCTAGTACGTGCCTGTGCTCAGCCCACAGTGGAGCTATTGATAAGTACCACTGACTGGTTGATTGATGCAGAGATAGTTTCTCACCAAATCCTGTCAATTCTACCTTCACAACATTTCTAGAAATCACCCCTTCCTCTCCATCTGAACTGCTACCATGCTGATCAGTCCCTTCGCCAACCTCCCTGCCACTTATCGCTTTTTTTTATGGTATTTCTTAAGCATTTACCACATGCGTGCTCACCATTGTACAAAACACAGGGAAAGTCCCACATGGAGCTCACAGTCTATCCCCATTTTACAGATAAGGTAACTGAGACCCAGAGATGTTAAGTAACTTGCCCAAGGTCATTCAACAGACAAATGGTAGAGGCAGGATTAGAACCCAGATCCTTCTGACTCCCAGGCCCATGCTCTATCCACTAGGCCTTGCTGCTTCTTAAATCTCATCCCACTTCAGCCCATGCTTCACGCTGCTGCTGGATCGTTTTTCTAAAACACCGTATACGTCTTCCCCACTCCTCTAAACCTCCCATTGTTGCCCATTTGTCAGTCACTGGTCTTTATTGAGCGCTCTTTGGGCCAAGTACTATAGTGGGTTCCTGGGAGAATACTGTACAACAGATTTGGTATACACAGTCCCTGCCCACAAGGAGTTAGTCTTACAGACACTCCTTACTGTCAGCTTTAAGATACTCAATCAGCTCTCTCCCTCCTACCTTACCTCGCTGATCTACTACAGCCCAACCCATGCTCTTTGTTCCTCTAATGCCAGCCTACTTACTATACCTTAATCTCATAAGTCTCACCATCAACCCCTTGCCCATGTCCTCCCTCTATCCTGGAATTCCCTCCCTGTTCATATCCAAGAGATTACTAGTCTCCCCATCTTCAAAGCTCTACTAAAATTACTTCTCCAAGGGGCCTTTTCTGACTAGCTCCTCATTTCCACTACCCTTTCCGCTATCCTTTCACCTCCTTTCATTCATTCAATAGTATTTATTGAGCGCTTACTATGTGCAGAGCACTGTACTAAGCGCTTGGAATGAACAAGTCGGCAACAGATAGAGACAGTCCCTGCCGTTTGACGGGCTTACGGTCTAATCGGGGGAGACAGACAGACGAGAACAATGGCAATAAATAGAGTCGAGGGGAAGAACATCTCGTAAAAACAATAGCAACTAAATAGAATCATGGCGATGTACATTTCATTAACGAAATAAATAGGGTAATGAAAATATATACAGTTGAGCAGACGAGTACAGTGCTGAGGGGGTGGGAAGGGAGAGGGGGAGGAGCAGAGGGAAATGGGGGGAAAAGAACCTCCTTGTCAACTATGCCCTTTGATATGCTTCTCAGCGCCATAGCACCTATGTACATATCCTTATACTCTGCTTGTTTCTCCTATCTGTAATTTATTTTAGTGTGTCTCCTCCTCTAGATGTAAGCTCCTTGTGGACTGAAATCACGTGTATCCACTCTGTTGTTTAGTTCTCTCCCAAGTGCTCTGTTCAAGGAAAACCACTGATTGAGTGATCCTGATCAATCATGGAGGGTCTCCGGTCAGAGATGGACTCCCACTGCCATCAGAGACACTTCCGGTGTGGTCCTGGAGGCCTGGACAAATTGAGACGTGTGTGTGATTGGAGAAAGACCCTGGATGGTCAGGGACGTCTCCTCTCAAATTAGGAGACAGGCTGGCAGCAGGGACAGAGGTACAACACGAAGTTTTATCCACAGAGGCCAGCCTCTCCAGTACGGGCAGCACCTAGCAATTAGGTGGATCCTTGAGACAATCGGGCAGTTGATGAGAGCCCCTTCAATTACAGAATAAACCTATCTAAGGGCAGAAACAATTCATTCTGCCCATGTCAAAAATTATAGCGAAAAGAACCGGTTGCGAATTCCCATTTCTTTTGACTGAAAGTGTGACTGCTTCCATTTGTACTGGTAAGAAGCATGTGGGACTGGGATGAAAGCCTTTTTCTAATCCTTAAGTGAATGTTGGTTTCATTCCTTACAAACCTGGCCAAGATGTTCTCAAATATCAATTTTTTGCCTGTCAACGATTCCTTCCCTTCCAGCCTTTTCAGATCAGTAGGTCCTCTTGACTGAGACTGAGCACTCTGTAACTTCACAGAAAGTGTTTCCAAGGTCATTTCCCAAGACCGTCAATTGTCAAAGAAAATTGACTTGAGTTTTTGATCCTCCAAAGCATTAAATGTTTACAGGACATTTGGGTGCGTTTTCAAGACTTGCGGGATTGTTTTGCAGTTCAGAGCAGCCAGAGGCAAGAGTAGGTAGCTTTGATTTTCTCAGAACTTCAGAATGTGTCCTTCAGTAACCTTTGCTAAGACTTCTAAACTGAATTTGAAAATTAAAGCAAAAAACTTACTTTTTTTGACTTTGAAGAATTTGGGGCAAAATTTCCCAATAAAAATCAATTTTCCTTTAAACTTGAGTTTAGTTTCTGAAGTGAGTCAGTATGGAGAGAAAGGAGAAGGTAATCTGAAAAAAGGGTTGACATATCAAGGTGCTGCCCATCACAATTAATTTCTCAAAACATTAGTTTTTAAGTTTTTCAGGGCCGGGGGTGTCAATCCAAGAATGAATCAGCAGGGCTGTCTGGGCTATTTTCGGGTGATGAGATACCCAACATAGGGCAATTTGAGAGTTTGAAAGCGGCTGAAAAAGTATTTATGTTAAACAGATTTTGCAACGACGAATTGCCCGGAAGGTAGAGTTGGACCTCAGCGATGGGCTCCCTGGTTTCTCCCCTCAAACCGCCCACATTCGGAATGACAGAGTCTGGAGAGTGTCGCCAGTGCCCAGGCGACTGCAGAACCGGCACGTGGACATCGGCGATACAGCACCCTGCCAAACAGAGCGCTTCCTCTGTGCGCTAGGGTCTACCGCTCAGGGCATCCAGGTTCGAGGGGCTGGCGTGGGGGAGAGGGTGGTGGGCACTCACTGGCCAGGGCATCTGGGGCACTCGGCCCCAATTTAGACAAACCAGACTTCACCAATATCAGGGTCAGTGGAAGGTATGTAAACTCTAGTACACAAGACAGGGGGAAGAAACAGGATTTGTGACCGTTGAAATACATAATGTAGTCAGTGGGGGAAATAGGAGAAGCAGCATGGCATAGTGCATAGAGCCCGGGACTGGGAGTCAGAAGGTTATGGGTTCTAATCCCAGCTCAGCCACTTGTCTGCTGCGTGACCTTGGGCAAGTCACTTTACTTCTCTGGGCCTCAGTACCCTCATCTATAAAATGGGGACTGAGACCGTGAGCCCCACATAGAAAAGGGACTGTGTCCAACCCGATTTGCTTGTATCTACCCCAGCACTTAGAACAGTGCCTGGCATATAGTAAGTGTTTAACAAATGGCTTAATAATTATTATTATTCTTCTGTGGCAGTAAAAACTTGGGAGCTCCAGGAGCTAAGTACATTCAACAACCCCAGGTGGAGTTGGTCTCTAAACTAGTGGAAGTCCTCATTCATAACCATCATTAGGGAAGCAGCATGGCTCAGTGGAAGCAGCACGGGCTTGGGAGTCAGAGGTCATGGGTTAGAATTCTGGCTCTGCCACTTGTCAGCTGTGTGACTGTGGGCAAGTCACTTAACTTTTCTGTGCCTCAGTTACCTCATCTGTAAAATAGGGATTAAGACTGTGAGCCTCACGTGGGACAACCTCATTACCTTGTATCTACCCCAGCGCTTAGAACAGTGTTCTGCAAATAGTAAGTGTTTAATGAATACCAACATTTGTATTATTATTATTTATAGATGGATAGGAAATAATCTTGTATTTCTTTGCCTTTTCAGGTTGATTTTGATGATGGAAACTGTCCAACATTTTCCAATCAAATCAAGGGTATCTATAATGTCTTTCAAGCTGTTCATCATCAATTGCCGGGTGAGAATAAAACAAACCAGTATTATCTGACATTTAGTGTTACACAGATATCTGAGAAGATTAATTTTCTTTGATTTTTGGTTTTCCCCACAAGGTATCCCTCCCATATCAGAGGCTCCCATCCTTATGCTTCGACCAAGAGCATGGAACATGGTGGAGCACAATTTGATGGTATTATTGTATCTCTTTCATTGTGGACTGGTACTGGGAGCTTTATGGTGTGCCGATACGATACAAAGTAATCGACCAGGGGTAGTTATTCAGCACTTAGTGTGTGCAGAGCCCTTTACTAAGCACTTGGGAGAGTACAGTACTGTGAAGTTGGTAGACACATTCCCTGCCCAGAGGGATCTTAATCTAGAGAAGGGGGAGATAGACATGAAAATAAATTAAAGATGAGGAAGATGGCAGAGTGTAAGGGATATGTGTGTAAGTGATGTGGAGGTGGAATGAGTATTAAAGTGCTTAAGTGGTACAGAGCCAAGTGCCAAGATGATGTGGAAGGGAGGAAAGATAAGGTGGGGAAATGAGGGGTTAGACAGGGAAGGCCTCTTGGAGAAGATATGATTTTAGTAGGATTTTGAAGATGGGGAGGATGGTTGTCAGATGTGAGGGGGGAGGGAATTCCAGGCCAGAAGGGAGGGACGTAGGCAGGGGGTTGGTGGGAAGATGACAAGATCAAGGTACAGTGAGTAGGTTAGTGTTTGAGGGTTGAAGTGTGTGGGCTGGTGGGTTATAGTGGAGATTAGTGAAGTAAGATAGGAAGGGAGACCAAGTCGAGTGCCTCAAGGCCTTAAAGTACATTCAGTAAATGGACAGAAGCAGCATAGGCTAATGGATAGAGCACCTGCCTGGGAGTCAGAAGGACCTGGGTTCCAATCCTAGCTTTGCCATTTGTCTGCTGTGATCTTAGGCAAGTCATGTCACTTCTCTGTGCCTCAGTTGCCTCATCTGTAAAATGGGGATTGACTGGGAGCCCTAAGTGAGAGAGGGACTATGTCCATCCTGATTAACTTTTGTGTACCCCAGCATTTAGTACAGTGCCTGGCACATAGTAAGTGCTTAAAAATACCTTAAGAAAAGACAGAAATCCCTTTGAAATCCTTTAATAATCTATAATCTAGAGGCAACTTTGGGTGTAGTAACAGACTCTGTCTTGGGACTTTTCTGTTTAAAGCCAATCCTGTTTTACAGTGATTCTGAGAGTTCTGTACATTTTCTACAGGTGAATGGAAAAGAGATTCCTGGACCTCTCTTTGATTTTGGTTTGCTCATGTTCCACGTGGGGAAGGCACTGTATGACAGTGAAAGTGGCCCTTTCTTTTATCTCTCAAAGGTAATTTTCTTAGCATGAATGTTCCATTGACCATGTGCTTGTTCAGTAAAGAGAATCCATTAGAAGAATGAAAAGTGAGTGGGTAGATGACCTCAAGTTAGTGTAGCTCATTTTAGTCAAAAAAGGTCTTGTTCTATAACTGAAATATGTATACTCTGGAATTTTACATGCTCTGCTAAAAATAGAGATACTTCATAGGGGATCCCTTTGTGCATCTCTCAATTGCAAAAAAAAAAAAAAGAATGGAGATAAGGAGGACTCACAGGAAGCAGTATAGACTAGTGGAAAGAGCATAAGTCAGGATGCGTGAGTTCCAGTCCCAACTCTACCACTGGCCTTCAGTGTGATCTTGGAGAATTACTTAATTTAACCTCTCAGGTGTCTTATCCATAAAATGGGAATAAGATGCTTGCTCTTTTTCCCTGACTTGATTATCTTGTATCTACCCCAGCACTGTAAACTATGGTGTTGAATGAAGACTTCTTAGTTCCTGAGTCGCTCAAGTTTATACTGGCATGACACGTTCCCCCATCGAGCACATTAATACTTGACTAACAAGTGAAAGTACCTTTAGATCAATCAGTCAATGGTACTGAGCAGCGAGAAGCAGCATGGCTTAGTGGATAGAGCATGGGCCTGGGAGTCAGAAGGATCTGGGTTCTAATCCCAACTCTGCCAGTTATCTTCTGTGTGGCCTTGGGCCAATCATTTTACTTCTCCCTGCCTCAGTTCCCTCATCTGCAAAATAGGGATTCAAAACCTGTTCTCCCCCCTACTTAAACTGTGGGCCCCATGTGGTATTGACTATCTTATATCTATCCCAGTGCTTAGGTCTGTGCTCTGCACAGAGTAAGCGGTTAATACCACACATTATTATTATTATTTATTATTGAAGAGGAAGTGAATAGAAAGTATTAGACTCAGGATTCTGCAAACCTCAGGGCAACAGTGGAACTGGGATTACTCTCACGTGGCTTGGCCGTTCGACTCACTGGGACACAACGTGGTAAAGTGTGTAACTGTTTGTTGTATAGTACTTTCCCAAGTGCTTATTATAGGGCTCTGCAAACAGTAAGCGCTCAATAAATACTATTGAATGAAGAGGATAAATGTCTTGTAACCCTATTATTTACAAGGAAAAAACCATATAAAGGATTTATTTCTGAGTAGTGGACAGGACCTGGTGTAGGAAGAACCTTATTGTGTTTTAAAAGGAAAAGCCAAAGACGTTAGAGAGTTTATAGTTAAATTCATAGATGACAGGTTGGCAATGTAATGAATTGATTGTGAGGGGAGCATTAGGTGTCGGGCACTGTAGTCAGGCAGTCAATCGTATGTATGGAGCGCTTACTGTGTGCAGAGGACTTTGGAGAGAATGACCCAACAATAAACTTTACCCCCAAGGTTAGTCCTGTATTTGTCTTCCCTGCGGTTTCTGTTGCCAACAGTAGAGACTACATACTAGGCTTGAGGGAGTCGAGGTCTGAGTGAAAATACTGCTATCTGCAAACTGCTGAACCCATAATTTAGTAGTGTCTTTTTACACAGTTATCTTGAACAATAATTGATATAGCTGTGAACTTTTGTAAAATGCACTCACCAATAATGAAGCATGATCATTTTGGCTGACAACACTTTATTGTTGGCTGGATTTAGGTCATTTGATTATGTGCTGTAGTTTGAATAAATTCCCATTATTCTTGTGCGGCAGGTAGAAAGTTATCTGGAGGCCAGGCTTTGGAATGATATTTTTGTCTGGACTGAGAAGAAAGTAAGTTTTCCAACCTGAGCTTTATTTTTTCCTCTTGAGCAATATGTACCAATAGTCAGAAGCCTTTCTTTGGGGTGCCTTGAAATTTGCGACCATACTTTAGGATATCGTTTCAGGCTTTGTAAGCTAAGGAAATAAATATGAAGAATCCGGCAAGAGATAACAGACTTTGTCTGATAATGCAAGATCATGAGAGAGGATGCAGCGTAGCCTAGTGGATGCAGCACGAGCCTGGGAGTCAGAAGGAGCTGGGTTCTAATTCCAGCTCCACCACCTATCTGCTGTGTGACCTTGGGCGAGTTATTTAACTTCTCTGTGTCTTGGTCACCTCATCTATAAAATGGGGATTGACTGTGAGCCCTTTGTGGGACATGGACTGCGTTCAACCTAATTAACCTATATCTGCCCCGGCACTTAGTACGGTGCCTGGCACACACTAAGTGCTTAACAAAAACCACACACAAAAAAAGATGCGAGTTGCAGTCTTGCTTTATCCAGGCCTTACCCCAATATAAGTGGAGGAATAAAGGTGAAAACTGCATTATACAGTGAATTCCTAGAGAGAAATCCCCTAGAGAATAAGGAAGCCTCTACGGAAGCCAACTCTGGGTACATCAGCCCCAAAAGTATCCGAGGGAGGCCTAGAGGAAAATTGTCAAATTTCTGCATGCATATATTCATTTTTAGAGAGGTATGTTTCCAGGAGAGCACTCTTGCCCTCTGTTCTACCAGCCTCACTAGTCTTTCTCTTTCTTGAAGGCAAAAAAAAAAAAGCAACTACTTTTCTTTCCTAATTCTCCTTTATCACCTTATTTGGTTGCAGCTCCATCTGCCAATCGGCACCATCAAAGCCACTGTTTTAATAGAGAGCATTCTGGCCTCCTTTGAAATGGAGGAGATCCTGTATGAGTTGAAAGAGCATTCTGCCGGATTGAACTGTGGCATCTGGGATTATTCCGCATCTTTTGTCAGTAAATTTGGTAAGGGGAAGGCCGCACCTCAAGGCCAACGAGAGGGACTTTTCGTTGTTTTAATACCTGGTGATCCATACAGAGCCGGACCCTGGGCAGGCAGTCAGGGTCTGCCCAAATGCCAGGTGTGAGGGAGAAGCTCACTTCACATAATTTGAGTTCCCTGAATTCAAGAGATAGTGAGCAGGGCAGGAGGAAGGTAGGAATAGGACTAACACAGTCCCTTCCATATGCGCCCTCCTGAAATTGATCCCCCAAATCTTGCCCCATGAGGCTGGAAGTGTGAGCAGACCTGGACCCAGAGGTGAACAAGATCCATTTTGACCCCTTCGTTCCTTTCAGGCCATCGAGCTCAATTCTTACTCCCAGACCGGAGCAAGTATGTGAACATGGAGAAACTCTTCCTGAAGAGTTACATGGACTTGCTGGTGCAGACCTGTCATCGCCGAGGGGCTCTGGCAACAGGGGGAATGGCTGCCTTGCTTCTCCCGACGGATCAGAGGAGCGACGCCTATCAGTCAGTGCTGGCGACGGTGACACGGTAGGAAGTGCTCAACTGTGGAATTAAAGTAAATAATAATTTGGTGGCAGGGGTGGGTGCGGATGGTGAAGGGAATGCTCATTCAACAAAACTGGCACTGGTAAATGTTTAATTTCAAGAAGTAGATCACCGCTCTTCCACAACCCCACCCAGCACTGGTTTTATTATTTTGCTTTATTGAGGAGGGGTAGCATTTACTTCACACCAATTCTATTCAACAAACTAAGCTAGGTGCTTTGGGTATTCCATGAGTGTCCTGTCTTCAAGGAGCTTAGGGCATCTGGCACAAATACATACCAAGAATATTATACATGACCTCAGGGTGTGTTCCATTTTTGACAAATTTAGAAGTTCTGTGTGCAAAATTTTCCAAAAAAGAGTTGGGGGGAAAGGCAGCATTAGAATACAATAGACTCCAAGTCCTGCTAACCAGGATCTTTGTTTGGACATTCTAGGCTCAAATTGTTTGAAATCAAAGCTGGAGTGGATGGATTCATGGTGTATGATATTGGCTTGGTGGGCCCGATGCAGAAGGTACCTTTGCAAATATGTTGCTGTTTTGGAAATCCAATGGAGGAAGATGAATTTGATTTAGTATTCCAGGTTTGGCCGACTTAGGTTCCAGTAATTGGCCGTTAATTAGAAATAAACCATGAGGCTTTCGCTCTATCGCCCTAGTAGGAATGTGACAAATATCACAATAGCATTTTACTCTGATCAGTGGGCATCCTTTCCTTTTGCTCTAAAGTGGTCTGAAGTAAGGCCTTTTGCATTAAGTAAGGAAGGAACAGACTGTGTAGCCTAAAGTGTACCCCTAGAAACCAGGGCTGCTGAAGCTTAAACTTCTTTTTGGAAGGGCAGTCCAGAAGGTAGAAATCGCAGCTTCCCTGTTAATGCTAATTTTTGGAGAGTGAAGGTCATTACTCTCATCTATTTAACACTCTTCCTCCATTTAGCTTGGGTGATTGGCCTTCTCACACTATTAGGTTCAGGAAGACAGGATCCTGTAAAAAGTATGTGGTCTCTAGGGAGAGGCATGCCCATTGTTGAAGTCACTTCCCCAAACAAAAAGCCTCAGCCTGGGTCCAGACTCCCACTTACTCTGGGTGGTCAGTCACAGCTCAAAAGCAAGTCCAAAAGGAGTAATAGAGGGCAGGCTGCAAAGCCTTTCTGCTTTGAGAAGCAGCGTGGTCTAGTGGATAGAGCATGGGCCCGGCTTCTAATGCCCGCTCTGCCACGTATCTGCTGTGTGAGAACAGGCAAATCATTGTACTTCTCTGGGCCTCAGTTACATCATCTCTAAATGGGGATTAAGACTGTGAGCTCCACGTGGGACAGGGACTGTGTCTAACCTGATCAGCTTGTATCTACCCCAGTGTTTAGGACAATGCCTGGCCCCTAGGAAGTGCTTAACAAATACCACAGTTATTATTCTGCAGGGCTTACCATCCTCTAGTGCCTGACATTTCTCCATGTCAGCCGTGGAGGGCAAGAGAAGCCCTACCTCTACAGACAGTAGCAGACATTTCCCTCCCCGGTACTCCCCCAAAGGCAGGGCCTGGGGCTCAAGTAGCTAGAGTCTTAATCTGGATTTTCATGTGGGGCCTTTCCATGTATAAAACTGCATAGCTGGAAGAGGGAACAGGAGGCCAATTAGCTTAAACAGGGGTGGGTACAATACCGTTATCGTTAGTACCGAATCTAAAAGCTTACAACCTGTAGAGTGAAAAAGGGCCACTCGGTTTTAGAGCAAGAATCTGATTTTAATCAACTTCAGTATGAATCCAGTCACAGACCGCAGCATCTGGGATATGAGTTTAACCCAAGGTTGGCTCAGGAGGCCCAAGCTTCCATGCCAAGTTTTCTTAGTAGTCCAAGTAGTATCTGTTTTCTCTTTCCATTTAATGTAGTTGTTCAAGGAGCATTCAGAAGGCCCCAACCAGTTGCACGTGATTCCGGAAGGCGTGAAGATAACTGCGGCGGAGCTCCTCACCATGCCCCCGGTAAGCACAGGAGGCCTCTCAAAAGGCACGGGAGTTCGTTCTTCCAGGTTCTGGGGAAGATGGGGCTGGAAATCATCACATCTTTGACCAGCCGTCTGGTCTCAAAACTCCTGCAGCCTTGCTGCTCATAGTTCTGGTTTACACTGTCATGGTATAGGTAGTCTCAGCCCAAGGAGAAAGCCCTCGGGTCCTGTTCGGATCTCCCCGTGGAGCAGCCGAAGCAAGAAATGATCCATTTTAATTCATCCTGCAAGGACACAGTCATTCTGGTGGCACCTCTTTCCCCATAACACTGTAAAAGTAGCTGCCAGGTGTCCTGGAAATATTCTTGTTTGAATATTTGTCTCAACCATCCGCTTCCTCTCCTGCCAAGGGATTGCTTTTTCGAACACATTTCAAGCAGGGGAAGGGCCCCATTAGCAGGAGCTCACCCCAGACTGCCGCACACAGCTTGCAGAATGCAGTTACACTCCTGGAGATTGAGTGATAAAAGCTCAATTCTCTAAATAGTTACAGAAAAGGCAGCAGTTTTGGGGGACCATCCTGAAAAAACACCCAAGTTAATACATACTGTAGTCCTGGGGCTTAGTTGAAATCCATCCATGAGTTTCCTGGGGGTTTGCAGTAACAGTTCTCTCCATCTCGCCAAGGGAGGGGTCACTCTCTACGGCCTGAAGCATAACACTGCCGTTGGGATCCTCTTCATCTATTCCTGGCTAAAAGGTACGAGCCATCACCTCTTAATTGCAGGAAGTCCAAGAACAAGTGTCCTTCTGGGAAAGTCTTTTCTAGGAATGGGACCGTAGGGTTTTGGGAGTTTCCTTCCAGGCAAAGAGATGTCTCTGCTAGTCCCACTGCCCCAATCAGGCCCCCCAAGATTTCTGCTAAGGCGCTGATATTCAGACTGTCCTGGAGTCGCCCTTCCACTGCCAGGACAGAGCCAGCACCATGATGGTTGTATTTTTCATCCTGCTGCTGAGGGAGTCTGGCTTCTCCAGTGTCCAGCAAGGCTGGATTCTGATGCAAGGGGAGGAGAACCACAGCATAGCAATGTCAATTGGGTGGCTTCCTACTCCTGGCAGAGGGCTCACTGACTTAGAACTTCTGGGTCAAGACCAAGAGAGAAGCAAAAAAGTTTAATAACCAGTTGAGTTGTTCCTTTCAATCAAACTAAATAAAGGCCTGCTGCTGCTTGCACAGTTAATGAAGAATTCTCTATCTGCTTTATTTCCAATCGATAAATTTTACTAAGTAAAAAGGAATGAATCTTAGAGAAGTTCTTTCCATCCTTAATTTGCAAATTCACTATTTTTAGTGAAGGGAAAGCAACCCTTTCCTGTCCTAGAGTCGTTCGCCCCACAGATGCAAATTTCCAAGAAACCCAAATAAAAACAGAGCTTAAAGAAATTTCTTTTTGGCCCCACATAGGTTAAAATTAGCATTTTTTAAGCTCAAGAAAACTATGCAAGCTCAAACCCCCATCTTTTCAGGGGAGGGACAAGAGTTGGGGTGTTTCTCTTAGGAGCTTTAGGTAAAGGATTTAATCAGCTCCAGCAAGCCTGCTCACCAGTTGGGTGAGATCAGCTCTTCCAGGAAGAACAAAGGGTAACAACAGCCCTGCCCAGCCTCACCCCAAAGTAAGTGGCTGCCGGGCTCTTGAGCGTAAAACGGCCAAGAGCGAACAGGCGGGGGAGGCAGAATCTTCCGCTGTGTCTGTGGATCCCTCACTCCAGCCCGATTAATCAGTCACCTTTCATAAAGTTACTGTGTCATAGCAGTGGTCAGTGCTGCATGCTTTCATTGTGCATTTTGAAGAGAGCAATATTGCAGAATTAGAGAAATCTTCCAATAATGTGCCACGTGCCTGGATGCAGGGCATGAGTATTTTAACGAATCTGCTGGAACACAAGCCCCGCATTAGGAGAACTGCTTCTACTACCCATTTCCTCCAGCAAAACCACTCTACAACTACTGGGCCCCAGGCAGCTGTTCAGTGGAATTCAACAGAAATTATACCAGCTTGTGGGCCTCTCTGTAGGTATGGGAAAGTTGATTAGGTTTTAACAGCTACTTGGTTCCAGACTTTCTAAGGATTATTTAGAAGTCAATGTTCTTAAGAGGAAAGGAAAGAAGTTCCTGTGCAGTCAGGCATGGATTTTTAAAAAAATTTGTTTTGAAAGAGAGGCAGCAAACTGCATCTCTCTGAAATGAAACTGTTGTAGCAATAGTGGAGCAACAATTTGAGATCCACAGCTCAGAGTAGCCTTTCTAATAGCAACCCGTCAGTTCTCCTGTAATGTGTTTTTGAGAAACCCCACATAAAAAGGAAATCAGTGTTATGACACTTGGGCCTTAGTCAAGTGCATCCAGAGATATAGACTGATTCCCTAACTTTTAGTGAAAGCCTGTGTGACAGAGGACTTATTACGATAGTAATAACAACCACAGAATGCAGAATTGGTGTCATAAATCTGATAACGTGCTATTTTTGAAGGAGAAGGCCATTTCTACTACCGAGGCCAAGTTGAAGATTCGGCAACAGCTGAGATCTCCAGATCACAGGTACGGAAAACTCCCAATATGAAAGTCCCATGTCCTCTCCTTGTTTTTTTTTTTTTTTTTTAAAAAAACCCAACCAAAACCAAAACTCTTTAGACTTCAAGAATTTGTTCCAAATCAATGAATTGGCAGGTTTCTCCTGAGCTCTGAGGGGTCACCAATGGTCTCTCCCCCAGCCCCAATTCCTGTATTTTGGTATCAAGGAGGTCTATCCAGGCACCAATTAAAAAAAAAACAAACCCAAAAACCCACATTGCTATACCAAAATAGATGTTGATGGGAGTGGTTAGATTTCTTAATTTACTCCCTCTTAAAATAACTAGGAGCGATTTAGCCAGAGGGAAGCAGCATGATCTAGTGGAAGGGCACAGGACCCGGGTTCTAATTCTACATACCTGTATGACCTTGGGCAAGTCACTTAACTTCTCTGTGCCTCAATTCCCTGATCTGCAAAATGGGGATTCAATCCCTGTTCTCCCTCCTGCTTAGACCGAGTCCCATGTGGTAACTGATTATCTTGTTTCTACCCCAGCTTGGCATATAGTAAGCACTTTAACCAATACCATAATTATTATTAGCCAAGAGAATTTGGTTTTTTACCAGTCCGGCAGGTCTTGGTCATCAAAAATCAGAAAGGATAAATACCAACATTGATTATTATAAATCTTAAGATCACTGCTCATGAAACATTCCACTTCAGGTGAGTCAGAGGGTTAAGTAAAGCACACAGGCTGACTTACATTTCAGGTTTGGCAGTGGATTCGTCATGGAGCCAAGCTGGAAGATGACAACAGGATAGTGTCAAGAAGTCTAGTTCAGAGCTTGGTCAAGGAAGTGGAGCACGAATTACAAGGCCCTCACTGTCCTTCTGAAAGGTCTGTCCCTTTCTTGAACACATTTCTTCAAACCCAGCTCAATCCCCTCTGATCTTTCAAGAATACACAATTATCCCATCTTTTCCAGGGCCAAGCAAATGTTCCACACTGCTACTGAAATGTTTCTAGAAATCGTACAGAAGAGAGACTTCCCTGAATTCATCACCACCTACCTGAATCTAGACCATACCTTTCTGGTGTCTACTGAAAATTCCTGCTGAGGTCAGTGCTTATCACATAGTGCTATTACAGCCCTCACTTCAAAACCAGGACCCACCTAAGACAGCACCCGACTTCACTGACAGGGGAATTTACTCCTGCATAGAATACACCAGAATACACCAAATTCGACATGCAGGGCGGAAAAGCGCTCAACAATTGTGAGTCAACTCGGCAGTCTCAAAAGTAGGAAGAATGGACCTCTTTTTGAAACACCTTTTGCCTTTTAAAAATAAAGGAACAAAATCTGTATAAAACACCCAAGAGCATGGGGGTAATCTGCACGAGCTGACCCGTGTCCATCACAGCTACATCACCCTCGTCTCGACACATCCACGACAATTAGGTACAGTTGCAGTAGCGCCAACCACGCTGTTTCTTTCAAAATGATGCTACCTGAAGGAGGAGAGCAGGAAAGTGTGACCCTCCAAGAAAAATCCACTTCTTGGGGCTACTGTCTGGAGACACAGTGAAAAACCAGAGTCCTCAGACTCTGGCCAATTTATTCACTAACAAGTGAACCTGAGGGGAAATAGATTTATTAATTTCTTCCAATATAGAGGCGGAATCAGAATACAACATACACATTCTGAATTTATCCCCTCGGGACAGCACTAGATGAGTGCTTGTGGTCACTAAGATATACTCTACAGTCATTTTACATTGTCAAGACAAATACATGGATTTCAATTTGCTCTACAGAGACTAAGCACAGTTCATACACACACCCTTGTATATGGCTGGTGCCGCTTCTCTGAGCACCTTAATCATGGCAGAGATGGGATGGTAGTTCTCTCCAAACACTGAAAATTTCCCTCTGCCCCAATTCACAGAAGTTTACAACAAGGCTAAGTCATCTTCCTTCAAGATGTTCCTGAGACTGGACCAGGTTAGTAAAATTTTAAAAATGTCAGTTTGTACTTTTTACACATCTATCCAGGATGGATAAGGAAGATGGGCTTGTAAATAGAGCTCAATGCATTATGAAAATGCTTGGTTTAGGAATAACTGTCCGTTCAAGATGCCAAATCTTCCTGAAGTTTCTTCCCAATGAGTACAGTCTCAAACTTAAAGTACCACAAAACTGTAGGTTATGTACAATTTACTCACTTTTTCCGACATCTTATTTGCTCAGGTACTGCAGAGGCAACATTGAGCCTGAGGCTGGTTTGCATTTTTATAACTTCGGAGTGGAAGGTTCATTTTTCTCAGTCAGTGCCATCTCCACAGCAGATTTTCATTTTCTTTGCACATGGGGAATTACATTCACAGTACTAACTGCACTGAGCAGCACTGTACGTTGCAGCCTGGAACTTCCCTGACACCAGCACTACTCGGTAGATTCAATGCAAAATCATTTGCGCCAGCTTCAACGCCTCAAAAGTCTAACACACACACAGCACATCGCAATACCTCGGCCTTGCACCTCTCGTCTCCATTGGCTAAGTTTCACAGAAGCCTAACACGGGTTGGTTGAAGTATTCACACAACTGTTTTTCAAAACATTTTATTGCATCATATTTGGTACCTTATGTTTGACAACAAAAAGGAAATTACATCTGTATCTGCAGGAATAAGAAGCTGGTTTGTTATTGGAAAAAAAAAAAACTTGGGCCCTTTAAAAGTTACAAAGTCTGGGCTTGCCTGAAACAACTGAGCAAGAAATATATTCTTAGAAATGTAGGGCTTCAAGTATTACAAACCTGTGACACTGTGGAAAAATTCCAGAGGTATCTAAACTGCAGCACTTTTTTTTTCTGCATAACGTGAACAAGGCCTGCTGAGGTTTTAAACTATCAGTCTCTCTCGATCAGTCAGGATTCTGCTCTAACTTCAAGCCACGGTCTGTTCTCCTTTTTCACTCCGAAGTGAAAGATGCATGCTCTCTAATTAGTTGGTGCCACATCACAGTGCATTTGGTTCTTGCATTACAGTTTTAACAAGTTTGGCCGAAACAATGCTGTACGGTTCACGCCCCTCCCGCCCCCCCCAGCCCCCAACCCCAGCCTCCCCCCCCCCCACTTCTCCCTCCCCACCAGTGACAGCATTGATATTTTTTTCAAGTTTTAATTTAAAAAAAAAATCAAGATTGTTCTAACTGGTTCCTTCAGTTAAAAACTGTGGTACAAGAACACCAAACTGATCGTGTACAGTGAATTTTGGATTCCCAACAAGCTTATTGAACACCCTATGTTTCTTTATAATTCTGTGTGGTATCTATGTCCCAGTTTCTACAACATCAAGCATCTGTTGTAGGCTTCTCTGTAAATAGTGATTCACATTGCATACTTCCTATGGTCAGAATCATCCCGTATCAAAATCAGTCAGATGCTAAAGCCCCAACAACTCTTGTGCTCAGTGAAAGAATCCAGTGCTAAAACAGCATGTATTTATGCTGTCAGAGATATAGTAATCTCACAAGACAAATTTAAAGTAATATTTCTGCCACACACCTGCTTTGTTAGCTGTAACAGCTTCCAGATTTCATATAAATTAGTCTAAAAACATGGGTGGGTAGGTGTAGGATAAGGTATTTTTTTCTTCTTCAATTTTAGCAGCTTTTAATTTAAGAAACTGAACAACCTCTATCCTGTAATATGTTAGATATTTTATATATATACTTTTCAGCAGGATAAAAAAAACGTAAAACACTATTTGAAGGCAAGAATGTTTTCTCCTTCCAATCTGTAAGTTAGAGCAATGCAGCAGGTGCGTGACAAAAATATTATACGCTAAATATGGTCCAATGTCAATTTCATCGGCTTGTTTAAGGTGTTCAGATTTCATTGGCCAGTTCCTCAGTTTCTGCAGAACTATCTCCATTAACTGTGATCTTCATATCCTCTTCGTATCCAGGGGGCATGAAAGCCAAAGCGTAAGGGAAAAGCTTATGGCAATTTGCTCTGTAAGCTTCGGCGGCTTCTTTACAGTCTCCTAGGCTACCATCACACAAGGCTTCTAATGCCTCCATACATGTCTATGTGGGGGAGGAAAAAAAAAAAAACAGAAACGACTGTTACAACTTTTTGACAACAGATTGTGAAATGTTCTTTTTTTTGAAATTTAGAGTCCCTGAATGTGTGCTGGCCATTTTAACTCCTTGTCTTTCATCCCAACCCTATACTGAAACAGCTTTTTGATTATCTTTACAGAAGCTCTGTTGGCACACACCCACACTCTAGGAAAAGTTAGAGGAAGCAATCTGGAATGGATTTTTGCCAGGTGACCAGTGTGCTCTCTCTCTCAACCCAATCTCTGCAGATCCCATGCCCTTTAGCAAGTTACAATGGCAAGAAAAATTCCAAATCAACGGCAGAATTTCTGGCAAGAACTGAAGAGTGAGGGGATACAATAGCCAGTGCAAGTAAAAGGAAGTTCAAGAATCTACGGGACCCATAATCTAGAATGGAGGACCAGGTGGCCCTGAAAAATCTTTACCTGAAGATTCCTGTTAGTGAGGGATTCATCAAGTGTCGTCGTCAATTCCACTGCTCGTTTCTGACTAGAGGGATCCAAATAGTAAACCATTTTGGCAGCTGAATGATAGAGAGTAAAATGTTTCAGAAATGTGCATCAGGGAAGACAATTATCCTGCCCCCACCTCCTCCAAAAACCTAACCCTAATTATCCTACTCCCACCCCCTCCCATAAAGTCTTTAAAAGCTCAAAACCCGGGTAATTAATTTGATGGGCCAAGTGAAACCTCTAAGATTAGGAGAGTTGGTCTACAGCAGACAAGCATTAGCAACTCCATCCAATAAGGCTAGTTTGTGTCCTTTCAGTGAGGGCCAGTAAATGAAAAAGAAAATCACACACCGTCTTTCTACTGATTCAAGGTTGTTCCCCAAAATCTAGGATTCATTTCTGGCATCAACAGAAGGTGTCTAATTCCCACCGTGTATTATCACAGCTTTTAAGCACAGGGTTTTGCCAACAGTAAGCACTTGATAAATATGATTACTACTACTAGGCCCTTGAACTGCACTACCAACCAGCTAATCAACAGTATTTATTGAGCTCACTGTATATAAGAGCCCTGTACTCAGCACTTGGGAGAATATGATAGAGTACAAGACTCGTTCCCTGTCCTCAAGGAGCTGACAATCTAGTGGGGGAGACAAAGTTCAAAATAAGTTACAGGTAGGGGATGCAGTAAAGATAAAAATAGCATAAGAAAAGCAGGGAGAGGGAGGGAGGGAGGCGAGTACCTAAGGAACTGTGCCCTACTATTAGAATGTACTCTCCCAAACACTTAAAACAGTGCTTACTGAACACAGTAAGCACTCAATAAATGACAATGAATTTTGGAGGGAAGGCATTTATTGCCAGTCGAGTTAAATCTGGCACCTGTCAGGGACTTTAAAATAACCAGTATCCAGAGATTTATATAAACAAAGACTGGGGTTCAAATATCTTCAACAGTCTGTTGTACAGTGAGCCCCCACTCAGCAGCACCCCAAGAAATTCTGGGCGGAGCAGTGAGGAGTCCCCTTCTGCACTGCCTCAGAGATGGCTCCCAGCGACTACAGCAGCAACAAATGATGAAATGAACTTTGGGCAGAGTCCCCGGGACCCTTGCCCTCTTTTCCCCCCAGAACCCTACTTCTCCAGATTGAAACCCAACTGGCAGCAATTAATCAGTGGCATTTACGCAGCCCTCACTGTGTACAGAGCACTGTACTAAGTGCTTGGCAGAGTGAAACCCAACAGATTTGGGGTTGAGTTGGTGTAGCAGCAAAGGAGATTAAAAGGGCTCCAGTCAAGGGTAGGAAGGGCAAGGTGCTCAGCCTCTCTCCTGAACAGAGGTGGCTTGCTGCAGAGCTTCGGAGCCTCAGTGCAAGCAGCTCCTCCTCCAACTCATCTCCTGAGCTCAATGTGCCAGTCTGTCTGGTAAGTATGGAAACCGGCCTCCACAATTAGGATGGGGAAATGGACACATACACACGCGTGCACACGCAGTGTTACAGAATGGTCAGATCTATGGTGAATTAAAGATCATGGGTAAAAGGACGGCACCCAACAGCCCACACCTTGCACAGTGCGCAACGCCCTCTGCACATACAGACTGCGCTTTGGGAGGTCTGACATCTTCCTTCCTTCCATACGGTTCTAAAACCTGACCAAGAATCGATTTATGAAAAAATCAAACAGTGACGCACGGCAGGGAGTCCCCGAGAAGAATAAAATGAGCGAATTACCCGATAACCTATGCGGCAATGAGTCAAAGTGTCTCTTAAGGAAAGTTTCGTTAAAGTTCTTTGGATTTGTTACTCCAAAAAGTCGATTCATTTCTTGTTTTAACACTGTTCTAACGGCATCAGGTAAGTCTTTGCTTTCAGACGCTGCTGAGGAAACAAATAGAAATCTCAAAAACATGCAAAAATCAAAACGGACATACTTTAGCATAATAAAATGTCCAGGAGTTTAAGATGCCCACAGATATCCACCACCACAGGCACTAATTTTTTACTCCATCACAGCTTGATTCGTAAGCTAGGTGAAGTCTACTGCATTTTAACAATTCAATATTTAATGGCAATTGCTCATACGGACATACTGCAAACGGCTATATCACAGAGTGTGCTTTCCCACAGATGTAACTGGTCGGGTTCTGTTTCAGAACCAGCCCCAACTCCACGCCCAGGTCCTCCAGCTAGGTAAAAGTCACAACTAGAAATGCTACCTAACTGGAGGACGTGGCCATGGTGTTGGGGCTGGTTCTGAAAATCTCTCCTCGCTTATTCTCCACAATTATTCTTCGGACCCTCCACGTACCCAGAACTCCATCCCGTCCACTTCTGCCTTCCCCACCAGGAAGTGGCTCTGTCACTCCCACCGTTAGCCTGTCCGGCCCTGTCCCTGTGCCTGCCCCTGGCTGATGCTGTGCCGGGGCAGCACCACACCCCACAAAGTGTAACTGGTGACAGGGGATCAGCGTTCCATCTGGCACAGGACTGGGAGGAAGCAGGGACAACCAAGCAGGGCTTCTTCCTCTTTGATACAACTGGAGTGGGGAAGAAAGGGTACGAGAGGCTCACCATCAGCTTGGTCTGACCCACCTCCCGCCTTTTGGGTCCCCTTCCCATACGCCCCTCCCTGCCACTCTGTTTGCTGGCAATTGGAATTTAGCTGCCTTCAGGCAACCGGGTGCGTCGGGGGGAAGAGTTGGAGCTTCAGGTAAACCGACTGGAAATCGCCAGAGTACGGAGCAGCCTGACTTCCTTCCGGTAACCGGACACAATGTTAGATAGGGCTTATGGATCAGAGGCTACGACAGCAATTGATACATGGCCTATTCCCAGATATTGCGTATTGTGGGCCTTCAGTACCGGGGACACTTGTACTGAACTAAATATAGAGTTCTTCATGTCAAAAGAACTCTATGTCGGATACCATATTAAGGTATTTTTCCTTTGTTTCTTTTTTAAATTTACTCTTTTCTAGCTATTCAGGATCAATATTTCTCTCCTATCCTCCTATGCTTTTCTGCTGTCCTGATCTATTTTCTCTCAATTTACTATAGTCCTGAATCCTCTGATTCCAAGCTTCAGCCTCAGCAGGGGCAGTGAATTAGGGATGCAGAACGCTGTCCTAGACCTTTGGGGAACATACAACAGAAAGAAGTAAGAGACGCGACCCCTGAACTTGATAGCAGAGCGACCCCAAGCCAATCTTATTCCTCACCAAGTGAGCTGACCCTCTCCTTTCCGTGCCATCGGCATCCCCGCGGCAGGAAACAGATCCAAGTACGGATCCAACGGCTCCCCTGCGGCCACCAACATCCCGATTTCGGGACGTTTGCCGATTTTCTCAGAAATAGGCCAGAATGTCAGAACCACCAAAAAAGTCCTAGACCATCCTGGCTAAGCGGGTGGCCACGCTACCTAATGTCCTTGAGCTGCTCAACAGCCTCTATTAAAGGGTATTGTCTGCCAGCTGCCAAGGTTCCCTCTTACAAGCAGCATGCCTCAAACTACAGCCGGACTTGGATGTGGCAATTGAAACGTCCTTCTTTAGAAGGGGGATCAGGATAGCCTTGGTATATATGTCAATTTACACCCACAAATACCTAAGATGATGGTCTGAGGATAGCTTCACTCAGAAGCCTGACGCTAGTTCCTAATAATTTTAACCTGTAAAAAGCTGGTGAACTGCACTCAAAAACTGCTTCGTATCTTTAGGGTCTGCGACTCACTCCCCCAAGAGATCAAATAGGCATATTTGTGAAGGGGAAGAGGAGCAAGGAGTGAGAGAGTGAGCCTACACCCTTTCTTCCCCCTCTTCAGGCAATAGGGGGGCAGGCCAGATGTCTCTAGGAGGGACAATTTAGGGCTGTTAGGGCAATGAGAAAGATGAGGAAGGAAGAATCATGACACAGCAGCAAAAATTTGGGAGTGTTTTGGAAAAAAAACCCTGGTGGGTCAGCTTGAGCTGAGTAGAGATAGAGGGATGCTGCTGGACTTTGGTTTAGTTTGGGGTCCAGCCCTCTGGGGTGTCTTATACCCTCCCCTCCCCAGTGTTCCTGGTGCACACTCTGGACACTAAGACCAAAAGAGCCGATGTTCAGTCTTGCTGGTCTGATGGCACAGTTGCTCCCCAGTGACCACAATCTGGCCTGCTGGTTTGATGGAAGGAGACATTCGGCCCACTGACAAGTGTGACGTTTCTGAACAACACGGTCGTTGAGACAGACGCGCATTAGTATTTCCCTCAAGCTGTGAGGTCAACATACCCACTCTTACAAACCTACTTTTCCAAAGGCGCCTACAACATTAGAACTATGAAAGCATAATCAAATGCCTCTGGTTTTCAAACACCTGCTAGTGACTAAAAAGAGACGGGAAAAGCTTGTGATGAAGTCATCTTTTTAAACGGGGCGCTAAAAGGCTGTGACTGTAGCGGGGAACACAGCCAACCGCAAAGCCGCTCCTAAAGATTGCCCAGGCCCGGCCTTCCCTTTCTAAGGTTACGGAAAGCCAGGAACCTGCCACTACATTACACATCAAGACTGGAACACAAACCACAGCCCGACTAGGAATTCTTACGTTTGCCAAACGAACCAAAGATTCTTCTCTTCAAATCAAATAAGTAGAGTGGCGGAGCATTACCAACAATGACTGGAGTAATGTGATTGTGCAGGAGTTACCTGTGCTGAAGAGGCGAATCATACACTCGTGAAGCCAGGGGTGACTGGAATCAATAGTAAATGCCCTCTTTACTGACTGCAGCATTAGAAGAAACTTTTCTGTTCCAAAAAAAGGAAGAAAGGAAACACGTTGGAATGTTTCTGAAATACTATAAAATGCCCTCAGTTATTTAGGGGGCAGGCTGATGCAGATTAGAATCTTAAAATGTAAGGATCAGATTAGATTCAAAGCCCTAATGACCCTGGAACTGCAACATAAATGAATCAAACGGATGTACTAACAGCAATAAACACATTTCTCTGGTAGTCTTCAGAGATAGAAGGTGTTGCATTAGCTCTAGAAATTCAGCCTTCAGCCATATCTCAGCAATACCATGTGTGAACGGGTGAGGTGAGTCTCTAAATGGTGCAGGCGCTAGGAGCCCCCGAGGCGCCTCCTGGCCTTTCCACTCTCGGTACCTACCTTTCCTAAAGTAAATCTCAAAGGCAAAAAGATGAGTCTCTATCTTGTTCTTCACCAAGTTCTTCAGTGGTGTTAAAAATTTAATAGCTTCTTCCAATGGAGTTTCCACCTAACAGGAAGAAAAAAGACAGCCTTTGTTCCCTCTTGTAGAACAGGTAAAAAATGTCTTGTCAGGGATACCCTACCACACCCTCCCATTCAGGGAGGAAGTAGGAAGCTAGGGGGAAACCAATTTCCTTATGAAAAGGCACCCCCAGAAGTGCTGGGCACCCAGACAAATAGCCATTTACTAAACACCAAAGACCACCACCATACTGAAGGAGTGACAGCGCTGAGATATGGGTCATGACTAACTCACTGTTTTTAGATTTACATGTTGTGGAGGAGTTGATGAACAGAAAGGACCTTAATTTGAAATTAAAAGATACATATTTGACGTCCTTTCCTATGAAGCACAACGCTTGAACTGCATTTAAAGATTGTGAAATTGGGACCGTGTGCAGGAACTCTTAAAAGTCTAACTAAGTGCTGGTTGATTGATTGATTGTCAAATACAACCAAAAAACCAAAAGCATCTTGGTTCTTCATGGGCCATGAAAAGAGCCTGGGCCTGGGACAACCAGGGTTTGATCTGCTCCACAACTTGCTTCTTAGGTCATTTTAGGAAAGTCCTTTCCAATTCTGTGTGTCTCAGTTTCCTTTTCTGTAAAATGGAGTTAAAACACCTGTTCACTCTGCCTCTTACACGGTGAATCACCTGTGGGATAGGGATGTGATGCAATTAATTACATTAGCTCTCGGGCAAAAACCAGTCATCGGGGCTTTCAAATGAGATGAGTAAATGAAGTTCCAGTGCAAAATATCACAAATACAGATATTTCCCTTATTTGGGGATATGAATGTGAAGTTAGGAAGACCTAAGTACACATCCATGCAACAAACATCTCCAAACTTTAATTTCATTTCAAAAGCCTCACCCATCCTAGATGACCCAAGAGAGTTATGAATATTGATAAAACCTCAAGTGGAGCAGATGGCCAGAAACATTTTGTTAACTTCCCTGCCAGAGGCTGCTCCCCCCTACGCCCCCCGCTGCTCATGCTGCCACTGCCACCCACTACCCACTACTTCCTCTAGACTCTAAGCTTGTTATGGACAGGGAACACGTTTGCTAATTCTGTTGTCTTGGACTTCCCCAAGCACTTAGTCTGGTGCTCTGCGCATAGTAAGCACTCAATAAATGACTGCTTGATACTACCACACTTCCTCCCGGGACCAGTTTTCTTGAAATTTCCACTTGAAACCTACCTGGCTTTTTGCAGAGAAGCAATGGGCACGACTACATGAATGCATGTCCCAGAGGGACACTAAGCCAAGTTTCAGTACACCCAATGCCCACTCCTCTCCAGAAACAGCATGGTTTTAATTCTGAGTAAAAATGTATCTGCTCAATTCTTACGGTCAATCAATCTAAAATGTCTATTTTACTGCCACCTCCAGACAAAGTTGTCTCAAATGTTTACCTGGAATGTTAATCCCTTCCTTAACCTCTCTCCATCATCAAATCTTCAAATCTGATTCCCTCAATTGCTTCTGAAGCCGGGAATGCCCTTTCATTTAAGTTTTGGCATTATCAAGAACAAGAAAGCTACTTAGTGCCTCACCAGAAATAAGCAGAATGGAACAGAAAAGGCCTTTGGTCAAATAAGAGGGCAGTATTAAAAACTGTCCATGCTTTGCTGTAGGCAGCATGCAAAACGAAGCCAAACATACCTTGGCCAGTTTCTCGGGGATAAGTTCTTCTTTTGGGCCTCCGATTTCCTCATCATCATCATCCTTTTTCTTTTTCTGATTTCTCTGTTGTTTCTCTTTCTCCGCATTCTTTTTCTCCTCTTCCAATTGAGCTTTTTTTTGAGCTCTTCTTTGCTTATTACGGAGTTTCTTTAGCTCTTTGTCAGACATGTTTGCTGTATTCAGAGTGTTAGTTCAACAGGATTAGGTACAACGTACACATACTAGATTAAGCTGGTTGTAACACACAAAAAGGTCCGTACTATATCAAATGGCTACAGACAATATCCCACATGGAACTGTCTTAATCCCATTTTACAGATGAGGTAACAGGCACAGAGAAGTTTAGCAATTTGTCCAAGGTCACACAGCAGACAAGTGGCAGAGCTAGGATTAGAACCCAGATCTTCTAACTTCCAGGCCTATGTGCTCTAACCACTGGGCAACACGGCCCCTCCTCTTTCTCATTCTTATATGGAGGAATCATTACAATCTTTATATTTTCACTTGTAGGAGGAAATTCACAACTTTCAGCACCTTTGCTTCCAAATACAGACTGCACCTTCCTCTCAAAATATTACTGCAAAAAAACCCCCCCACAACAGACACACAGTCTAGAAGAAAAAGAAGAGTTCCATGAGTATTCCAATACCTGTATCAGCTTCATGCTCTTTATTCTCATCTGTTAGTGGGTTATCATGAAGCTTCAGATAGATCTCTAGAGCAATCCGAGCGGCCTTGAAGTAAAACGGATGCTGCCGGAGGACATCTTCTAGTTTTAACAAGTCCACATAAGACCTAAGTGTAATCTTCCTCATACAGTATGTGTGAAAGTCAAACTGGTCATCAGTGATTTCTACAAAATGCTAACATAACACAGCGTTCTTTAGCAAGTGCTGAACAACAGAAATGCATGAAAATATCACACACACAAAAAAAACCAACTAAGAGCACAAAATAATTCGAAAACTAAATCTGGGTATGCTAGCCGTAGAATAATTTTCATTTTCATCATTATGATTAGGTGAATTAATTCAGGGTCAAATGGCATATCAAATGCAATTTTTTCAAAAAGAAATACACACCACCAAAAAGACTACTTAGTAAAAGGCAAAAGATCAAGAGCTTCCAAGCAAAATCAGTCCTGAGCCACCACAAAGGAAAATCTGCAAGATCTGGGGAGATAAGAAGCAACCTCTAAAAGGAGAGGTGCTTCAGGAGCTAAGAAATGAATACATTCCAAACTTATTTCTACCACCTGCTCCGGACCTGCCCCAAAGAATCTGTAAAAGGCATAAAAAGCAGCGGTAGCACCAATGGAAATACGGGCTGGTTCAGTTACAATGGATTTCAGTTCTTCGGGTGGATGTGTTAATTTGAAGATACTTTATACAAATGCACAAACAGATCTCTGATGCAAATATTTTATGCACAGAAATAAAACAGAAGCATACTTACTCTCTCAATCTCATGACATTTTTTAAGTGCTTCACCAAATTTATTCATCATTTTATACGCTTGGGCACATTCTGTCTGGAACCACATGCACTGCATTTCATTCAAGTTCTCCACTGCCGAGGTGCCTTCCTGCAGAATACACCAAGGGATTTCAAAATGGATTTTCCACAACATCCCCTTTACATTTTTGTGATGAATCTCTGTTCAATGGATTGGCAAGGTTCCTTCCTCTGAAGAGTCTGACCTTGCTGATTCAACTTTTCTAGTTAATTTTTCTCAAAAAAAAATATCAGGCTACTTTTAAATCTACCCTGGGACACAAAAGATTTGGCGTAGCCCACAGCCAGAAATTAACTCAAAACAATGAGAAAGAAAATGTTCAACAAAATTAATTGTAGCAAAACTTCTAAGTTTTAAAGAAACCCTACACTTCTTACAGCTTGAGAAAAATCAAAGATATTAAAGGAGGATTGTAAATACATCTAACAATATTAAAAATTAGGAACCGGTCTGCAATAGTTGCCCGGGTATTATGACTTGGGTCTTATGTTTCATCCATAAACAACGGGGCAGTAAGACAGACAAACCCTTGTAAACTTTGAACACATTTCTTCTGCCTCTTTAATCAGATTGGCTTTCAGCATGTATTTTGCACATTTGGAGTTGATAAATCTGTCTGCAGTATCCAAAGCCTGGGCCTCATCCATCCACCGGGCAGCTTCTTTAATATTGCCAGCATGCTGGAATAGAGAGAGAAAAACGACAGCATAAACTCAGTGGGCAACACCACTTGTTAAATGCCCAGAGGTTAATTTGACCACTGATAACTCATTAGGAGATAAAAGTTAAGTGCTATGCAAAAGGGATAAAAATAACTGATTTTCCTTGGACTTTTGCCAACCGACACTGCCAATCAAAAATACAGTAAATGGTTTTCCTTTTTTAAAAATCACAACTTAGCTGTCCCCCTGGCTATTAACACTGAATAGAATTCCCAAACAAAGCTAAGCATTCTTTTTAAAATGGATTGAGAGAAATATCATAAATGTAACTGGGTTCAAATCTGCATTTTGCTAGACAGCATATAAAGATTATCAATCTTTAGCGGTAGAGTGCTTATTATGTGCAGAGCACTGTACTAAGCGCTTGGGAGAGTACAATACAATAGAATTAGCAGAAGCGTTCCCTGCCCATGAGTTTACAGTCTAGTGGATATATGCAAGATAGGAAAATAAGCCCTTCTTTTCCCTAACTGCTCTCCCTTCTGGACCAACTATGCGCTGGGCTGGATACCCCCTTAAGGGCTTTGATAGTGCCCATAGCACTTAGGTGCATATCCCTATACCCTACTATTTCCCCCATCTGTACTTTATTTTAATGTTCCTCTCTCCCTGTAGACTGTCTGCTCCTTGTGGGCAGGGATTGTGCCTACCAACTCTACTGTATTGTATTTAGACTGTGAAGCCCATGGGGGACATGAGGGACTGTGCCCAACTTGACTGGCCAGTGTCTACCCCAGCGCTTAGAACTGGCTTAAAAACCACACTTTATTACTTTCCCAAGCACTTTATAATAGAGTGCGCTGCGCACAATATCATTGATTGAGTATACCTCCTCAAGACAAGATGGGAGGGAAAAGGTGAGGAGAAAGAGGGGAATCAGACCTATATTTGAGAGAGTAAAAAGTCTTATAAAAACTGAAAAATTGTGTCAATGCATTAGTACTGTCCTTTTTTGCCTTCCCTTCAGCTTTCGGGCACTTACACGTGATACATCAGCACAACACCACTGCTTTTGGGAGACTGAAAGTTTTGCAGGCTGACAGATTCTGGAATCCAATATTTTCAAGAGATAAAGACTGCAAAGATTCCTACGAATTGCTGACCCGTCAGCCCTTCTAATAAGCTTTCTCTCCCTGCATCCTAGATGAGCCTCCAGAAGTCTGCCCAATGGAGTTAGCACATATGGTTAAGCGCTGATGCAAAATAAGTGACCGCACATATAAATGAATATCTGAGGCAATATTGGCAGTGTCTGCTACAACAGAAGATTGTCCGGTATCTTAAAAATTCATACGAAAGCTGTTACCTTGTAGATTTTAGCTTTCACAAGAAATAGTTCTATCAATGTGGGCGTACTTTCAATAGCAGCATTGATATATTCCAGAGCGATAGACGGCTGTCCGATTTTATCATAATGCTGTGCCAAATAGTACTGGACCCAAAGTAATGTGGTGGGAGGCTCTTCTTTACCGTCATCTGGTTTATTTAAAAAACAAAAAACAAAAAAAAAAAACAACACAAAAACAAAACTAGAAAATACCACTCAATTCAACAGAATAACAAAGCAGCTCTTGCTATCTGCCTAATGTAATCTGAAATACTACAACACTGTACACAAAGTTAAGTGTTTACTGTACAATGACCAACTGGATTCCTTACTTTAAAATATTAGTCATACACAGAGAAGCTTTGGGAGATCTCAACTGTAAGGCTTAATAATTTAGAACAGCAATTTCACTAACACTGGAGTTTCCAAGAAAAACTTTCCTCTCTCAAATGGCTGAAGAAAAATACCAAATTCAGATCGCCATTTCTGAAAATAGCTCAAAATGGGAAAGAAGGAAAATAGCAATGCTGACCATGATGTGCAGATAGGGAGAGGGGCCAGGCTCAGCTGCCATGCAGAGAGTTACAGAAGTTGTCTATTCTCTATCTGAAACCGCAGAGCTCACTCAATATTATCCCTTTGCTTTATCTAACCTTGGATTTTCCTACTTTACTTCCTCCCCAGACTACTCAATGATGGGAAGAAGATGCTCAAAATCATGAAGCTTCCCCATTCATCATGTTTATACAGTTGCAAAGAGTGCAGATTGAAGAACTTGTCACAAAAAGAACTTTCTGAATCATATTCTGGGTACAATCTGAAACGGTGAGCTAACTCTAGAAATATTCTTACCCTATGTAATCTGATGCATAAGGCCCCGCTGCCTCAGGAGACGCAGTTGCCAAAGCAATACATGAATGTCTCTGGATGATTTTACATATACTATAATCTGCTTGATTTATTACACTGCATCCAAAAAGTTTCTATTGTACCAAGGGGATCAGAAAAAACATGCATTTAGTTTAGTGTAACATGTGAATTTTAGAGCTTTCACTATATCTGGGGGCAGAACTGGGCACCCCTCCCAAAACTGAAATGTGTGTATGTGTGTGGGAGAGGGACTAGGGGGTATTAGACCTTACCACTAACTACTCAGACACGGCATAGGGAGCAGAGGCCATCCTCCATATCACTAGGATGAACGTGCATCGCCTGGTTGCCAACCTGAGGGGGGCTGACTGCCATGTGGCCACATTTTGCACATCTCTTCAGATGGAAATAGTAGTTGTGCCTTGCAAGGAGCATCTGATTTCAGTGAGGGGATTTAATAGCGTGTTTAATTCTGTTAGAGAGAATCTGACACCAAGGGATCATAGCAGAGGCTGTGGCCAAAACCAGCAGTGACTCCGAGAGGCTTCCCTGTAGAAATCCTGGCTGCAGTCCAGGGACCGAGTGACTACCACGAACCCCATCGCCAGGTCCAGGGGCAAAAGGCGGGGGGGAGGAGGGGGAATGGCCTCATTGCTGTTATAGCGCAGGAGAGGTGCTGATTAATCTAGTTAATCGGATGTGAAAAATTCAGGCCACATGGATAACAGATAAAAATTTGGCCAGATATCCAGTACGTCTGGATCTGTAACTACATAATAAAATACCCAAGGTACAGAATGTGCAGTTGGTTTTTCCAGCGAGATAATACCTAAACGGTGTTTTGATTTCTAAGGGAAAATTCTCAAGTGGACCTGATTTGGGCCAATATGAATACAGGAGCCTTATCAGACTGTGGTAGTGTTCTTTGGCACTCTGCTGGGATTTGAAACCCAACTATTTCTATTCCTTGTTAATTACCCAAGATTCCTTTTACCTTGTAGCACAGATACTCCCCAAAGCAAAAAAGTGAACACCCACATTTTATGCATTTAAATACACATATGAACCACCCCACCCCCATCCTCTTTTCAGGGCCACATCAACTTCTTACACCACCAATTCTGAATTAAGGAACAGAATACAATCTCTAAAACACTGGCAAATGTATTCAGTTTCTGGTTTTTCTACTCTAACATGCTCTTACTGGAACTCCGAATTCCATAATTTGACAGGCCTTGAATCAAATCACAGTCTTCAATGGATCTTGGATTTAATTACACACACACACACACACACACACACACACACACACACACACACACACACATATATGCATACATAAACCTTTCTTCTGTACTCATTCTAACAGTGAAAAAGGCACTGATTAAAAACATTCTGAAACTACCAATTTATGAATGATTTTGTCCAGGCCATAAATATTCCTAGCATGTTAAATGTGGATCATAAGAATGAAGTAGAATATGTTTTGGATAAAACCACTTTGCCTTTAGTAGAAGATAATTCCTACGCTCCCGGACTGAGAAGCAAAGGAGATCTTAGAGTGTGCAATTGCCTCTCTTCCCTCTTATACAAAATGTCCTGACCAGGGACAAATGAGGAATAATAAGATTGAATACAAAGCACTTTTCAATTAACCAATTAATGACTGCTTGAGGTATAATAAAAATGAATACAAAACACTTTTCCACACTAAAGTGCTAAAAAAGAACACCTCAATTATTTCACTAAATGAAGAAATGTCATGTTTCTACTTTCAAGAGGAATTGCTTCCAGGTTTTACAATTCTGGTATTGATAATCTTTCTTCGATGAGTATCCTTAATAGATTTTACTTTAAAGTGTAATTTTATAATACATTAAAAACAAGGAGCCTCAGCACTCACCATTTGGATGAAATAACCGGCAGCTTTTTAAAGAGGTTTCATAACCTATCACCAATTCTTCTACGATCGCCACCTACAAATCCCAAAATGCACAAAAATTTACCACGTAAAATCATTCACATTTCATTTCCACATCAACTGCTGATGCAAAGCTCCATCTACACGGTATGTGCTAACCGAATAAAACTTTTCTTTTGGACTAAATACACAACCCACAGAAACAAGACTGCTTTTGATGCACAGCTTTACTCTTGACTCTTCCTTTCAGTTACAACAAATTACTTATAAACATAAATAAAAAGTTACTGCAAGTCCAAGAGTTCAGGCACTTGCTTGGTAAAAACAACTACGCCAGTTCTATAATGTGGTGGCGTGTCCTCAACAAACCCTGCACACACATGCACAATCACATCTTCCCACATTCCATTTCATCTAGATGTGTCTTGTCAATAGTCTGTTGTCCCTAATTCCAGACCCAGCTTTCTAGCCAAAGCACATGATGAAAATATGTTTCCTGGAAGAGCTGAGTGGTGGCCCCATCAAACAAGCATGATCCAAGAAAGGGCTTGCTCCTCACTCTTCAAGAATGCAATCTATAGGTGGCAAATGCAAGATGGAGCTCATTTTTTTCCTCAATGACTTCTGCTCAGGATCACACCTGGGCATTTCAGCCCCTAAGCCAATTGAGAGAGATTGCTCCCCACCCAGGGTCTGTTTTCAAGGTGGGCAAGAGGACGTTAGCCACTCCAGGCAAGTTGGTCCTTGGGTCAGCTGTGAGGCGGGAGCAGAGCAGAACAGCACAATGCTCTGATTAGAGTTCCCACATCCAACACCACCCCGGCTGTAGCTCAAGGAACGAGTTGCTGATGCAGAGCATTCTGCCTCTGCCCCCTTAACTTTATTCCCTGGGCAGGCACCTGGCTCACACCACCGTAGACATGGTTTGCTGTCATTCCCAATTAGCAGGGTGACCCTAGAAATGTCAATGGGGCCATGGTCCCCAAGGGTACAAGATATCACAATAATAACCCAAGATGACCTCAAAATGCCTCCCGGGACCAGGGAATATGTAGGTGGCAGTTTTTCCAGGAATTACAGTCCCATCATAGAGCTGGTTGTAGCCGAACACCTCACATCTGGTTGCAGCATAACCTTGGGCCCGATCAGGGCTGGAGAATGTCCGAGTGATCGAGGCAGCAAATTGCAGCAGCTTCAAAGTACATTGTTTTGGAGGTTGGTGGTGATGGTTACCGAACCGTTTTTCGAAAAATTAAAACAAACCCGGAAAAACAGGAAGGCATGCCCCTCTAGACTATCAGCTCTTTGTGGGTGGGGATCGTGTCTACCAACTCTTCCAAGCATCCAGTACAGTGCTCAATAAATATCACTGATGGATGAATTAAATGATGTGGTCAAAATACATGATGGAACAATTCTGAGATTTGAGACCATCTTAAAGTCTCGATAAAAAGAGCCATATGAAGAAAGTTTAAACAGGCATTTAAAGTCAGAAGCTTAAGAATTTAACAGTAAAGAATATCCAAAGGGCTTTCAGTTTAATTTTTGCTTACCTTGTCTTTATCTTTGTACAATGATCTCAGGGTATTGAAAACTGGAGGGCAGCCTTTGCTGAAATTCATCCTCAGGAACTTATCCAAGCACTCCTTAAATTTCTCACCTTGGGTGGAAAAAAATCCTGTTAGAAAGAATATCTCACAAAATCATAGATAACTTTTGCAGGGCCACAAACAAAATGTTTGGAGGACACAAACTCCGCAGGCTGGCAGCACTTTCATGCTTTCGCCCAGAACTGTCCACTCACCAGAGAGAAAGTTCAGGGGCAGTCTTCTTGGCACCAATCCCCTTGGATATTTAGTCCAGGCTTCTTCATAGATTTTTAGCCGCTCTAGCATATTGGCTAGGAGTCAAAACAGATGAGCAATTTACATAGGACATCCAAACTGGGCCTCCTGCCCCAGCTTCCAATAATACCAGCCTGCCTGGGGCCGATTCAGGCAGGCCACACCCTTGCCTCCTGGAAAAGGGAGCGCCCTCCTGACTTTAAAGCAAGAAGAGTCACAGGGCAGATCCTCCTTGCTCTAAAGGCCGACAGCAGCTTAGCCCCAAAACAGGATCTTGTGTTCTGGGAAAGGTCGAGCTATGATGCTGTGTCTTAGATGGGCGAGCAACTCCTAGGGCCAATCCAAGTACTTCTGCTGTTCGCATTTGAGGAAAGCAGTGGCAATGTGGCTCCTCTGTCGGTCAGAAGCCACCTTGTTTGCCCCAATTAGGGCCTGAAAAAAAAGAAAAAAGACCCAGGCTCCTCTTCCTTCTCGGCAGCCCCAATTTCAGGCGAGAGGAGGGCTAGAAATAGCTCTCATCCCGCTCCCCTTTTCCGTCCGGCTGAGCTCTGAAGAGAGGGGACACCTGCTTCCCATTCTGGGACCTCATGGGGGGAGGGGGGCAACTCCTCCCACATAATCTCCTTCCTCTTGAAGTCGGGGAATCTCCTGGGTCACCCGCAGTCAAAAAAGAAGTACAGGCAATGAAGACGGGGAGCAGGGAGGGGATGAAGAGACTTGAGGGGGTGGCTGAGAAACTGAAGGAAAAGAATATGTAAGAAAGGAGAACAGCTGGTGGGAGAGGAGAACAAGGAAAATATGAACACAACACATGTGGGAGAAGAAAACAACACTTCAAGAAAAATATGTAGGTCAACTGAAAAAACAGATAATACTGCTAGTATTAGTCAATCAATGAATTAATAGTACTTACTAAGTGCTTACCTTGCCCTGAAGAAGCTAACAATACAGGGGAGGAGACAGACAGATCCATGAAAGAGTCATATTTACTGGACACTTACTGAGTGTAGGGCATTGTATTAAGCGCTTGGGAGAGTACAACAGTCATATTCTCCGCTCACAATGAGCATACAGTCTGATGGACTCTTATAAAAAAGATATGTATGAATAGTGCTACTGGGCGGGGGGGAGGGAGGAGAGGGGATCTAAGCGCTTAGGTGATGCAGAAGGGCTAAAGAGCCAAAAGGGGAAATAGTGTGGGGTGTTGCAAGTTTAATTAGGGAAGGCCTCCTGAAGGAGATGTGATTTAAGGACAACTTTGAAGATGGGAAGAGCAGTGATCTCCCAGATTTGAAAGGGGAGAGAGTACCAGGCAGAGGGGAGAGAAAGATCAAAAGGTTGGCAGCGAGAGGGATAAGAACAAGGCATCGGGAGTAGACTGGTTTGCGGGCTTGAGCTGAGGTATAGAGGGAGGTAAGTGAGGATAATAAATAGGAGGGAGCTGTTTGAATGCCTTGGAGGCAATGTCCAGGAATTTCTGGTTGATGTGGAGAGGAATGGGCAATAAGCCAATTAAGTTAAAGCAGGAAGGCAAACAGGTATTTAATCCCCATTTTATAAGCAAGGAAACTGAGGCATAGAGACATTGAGTGACTTGACTGAGATCACAGAGCAGACAAGTGGCAGGAATATGAATATGAATTTGGGTCCTCTAACCTCCCAGGCCCTTGTTCTTACCACTAGGCCATGCTGCTTTCCAGTTGCCTTGGGAACACTTCTACTTGAACGTCCTGCCAACACCTCCAACTGTACATGTCCAAAACAGAACTCCACATTTTCTCACTCAAACCCTATCATCCCATCACTGTAGGCAACACCACCGTCCTGTCCCTCAAACCCATACTGTGGCATTATCCTTGACTCAGCTCTCTCATTTAACCCATAGTTTCAATTTGCCGCCAAACCTGTCGGTTCTAAAATCCACCCTTTCACCTCTATCCAAACTGATACTCTGCAGATGCGAGCACTTGTCATAACCCACCTCAGACACTCCATCCATCTTCGAAAACTCCATCCATCTCCTGGCTGACCCCCCTGCCTCCTGTCTCTCCCCTCTCCGGTCCTTATTTCATCTGCTCTCTGGATCATTTTTCTAAAAAACATTCAGTCCTCATATCCCCACTTTTCAAGAACTCCCAAGTATTGCCCATCCACCTCTGCATCGAACAAAAACTCCTTATCTTTAAGGCACTCGATGAGCTCTCTCCTTCTTATTTTATGTCGCTGATCTATCCACTACAACGCAAATCACACACTTAGTTCCTCTAATGCTAACGTACTCTCTGTACCTCGATCTCATTTACCCTGCCCCCAACCCCTCGCCTTTCTCTGGCCTGCAGCACCTTCCCCTTCATATCCGACAACCCACCACTCTCCCCACCTTCAGGGTCCTGAATCGAACCTCTTCCAAGAGGCCTTCCCTGAAGGACCCATCCTCTTCCCTGGCCATCCCCTCTGCGATGCCTGTCTCCCCAGATCACGAGAGGACTACGGAGAGAAGATGTGTTCAGGACAGATAGCTGTCCATGCAAAAGCCACTGGCCCAGAGGTTTTCAAAACATTCCAGGGAGCATAAGCTTTATGAAAATGGCAGCTCCTGCCACTTGGAGAGTCTGGCAAGAATAAAGACTGCCACTCTGGCAGCCACCATCTTCCCAGAGTTTGAACATAACAGGAAGACTTGCTATCCTCACCTCCTCCTCCATCACCATCATAACTCGACTACCAATGTGCAACACCACCAACAGGAATGGGACAATACGAACTAGACTGTAAACTCCTTGAAGGCATAACTTCACCATACTGTCCCAAGGTAAAAGACATAGCCCCTGCGCTCAAGGAAATTGCCATCCTACTTCGCCCTTGCCTAGATAAACCATCCACAACAGTTCAAATGCAAATTGAATGCAAATTCTCAATCCAGTGTATTTATTGAGCCCTCACTGTATGTGCAGAGTGCTGCACTAAATGTTTGGAGAAGTCGGTGTGACAGACTTTGCAGACTCATTCCCAGCTAATAAGGTATATTTAATCATTTAGAATTCCTTTCCTAAAAGAAGTTTTTACTGAAGTTACCCAAAATAATTTAACAATCTAGTGCTCATTACTCACAGAAAAGTATGTAAAAATAAATAAATAAATTACCTGGCTTAAGTGCCTTTTCCAAGCCTTTGTAATAGGCCCAGTTTTCAGGGTTTCTCTCTTGCAATGCTTTATACACATCAGCAGCTTCCTCCAGCCTACAGAGTTGTAACAGAAGTTCCCCTATTTAAAAGATATCAAGTTCATTTTTAAATGTCTGTGGAAATGAATTCTCCCTCATTTAACTTTTCCTAAAGTAATCCAAGCAGCTACCACCTAACCTCTGTCCCTACACTTCAGTTACTGAGGCTCCACATTTTTTCACACTTTCAGTCACAGTCCAGTTAAACCCCACATAATGCACTAATTAAACTCTTGGAACATATTCTGCCTTAAAACATTTTAAATCACCCCAATTTTTATAGACCTTCACCCTTCTGCTCCTACATTTACATTTCCTTCCACTCCATACTCCACATTCCAACTCAATCCCCTCTATCTCTTACACCCATTTTGTGTAGCCTGCCTCCTTCCCCTCCCAAGGCATCTGCTGTCATTTATTGGGAGCGCCTGACCACTGAATGCTCAACAAGGGTCTCCATCACCACATTTGGGGAATTAGATCAGTTTTTGAGACTGAGAATCAAGAATCTACATTCTGTGTACACTGGTTTTAATATTCCACAGCAAATCTGCCCCTGCCAGTTCTGCCATTAGTGAAGTGGTTTGGTCCTTCCAAAGGCAGGAGAGGCAAATACCCACAAGGCAGAGTAATAGCTTTAAAACCTTGTGAGATTATTTTTCTAATAGTTTTAAGAAAGGGCATTCAAGTAGTTTTTGTACTAAACCAAAAAAGAGCAGAATTTACAATTGCCATTGTTTAATTTTTGTCTGACTCACATCCCTAGTCATTTACAACACTGAAAGAGTACAATCAATTTTCCGATAACATAGGTAATATTCTTACAGAAACTCACATTAAGGAAAACTCACATTTATGTTATAGTATACATGCCTTAACCAATATTGTGTGTTGCTCCAGCCATTTCTTCCAACATCACACCACATTTTATCCAATGTGAGGTGGGTTATTAAAAAAAGTCCCCTTATTCTTTACTAAAGTTTTATACCAAACCCTTAGCAAAAGCACAGGTTGTAAGAAAACTGACTTTATACTACTGTTTCTCAGCTTCTAAAAAATCCAGGAAAATTCCCCTCATGAAGTGTTTTACCCATATAATCCAACTTTTTAATGGTATTTGTTAGGCACTTACTATGTGCCAGGCACTATATTAAACACTGGAGTGGAAACAAACTAATCAGGTTGGACACAGTGCATGTCCCACATGGAGCTCACAATCTTAATCTCCATTTTGCGATGAGGTAACTGAGGCCTAAGGTCACACAGCAGACAAGTGGTGGAACTGGCATTAAAAACCCAGGTTCTTCCGACTCCCAGGCCCATGTGCTATCCACTAGTCCATACTTCTTAAAGAAATATCTCCACTATATTTCAAGAGTGGCAACATTCTTCAATCATTAAGTTCCTACTGTCAAGTAAGCAATTACATCCAGTTGCACTTTTGCAGTTACAGGAGAAAGTAGAATTCAGAAACAAGTACCTTTAGTTTCTTCAACTGCGAGTTTGTCACATATCTGTTTCTCATACGTGCCAAGATGTTCCAAAGCTTCTTTGTAGAGTCCTGCCTCACGCAAAACTTGATTTTGATACAAAAGGAGCTCACTGTACTCATAGTCTACTTTATCAGGGGATGTCTGCATATGGAAACGATGGTGTTAATGTTCATTATATTTTAACACCTGCCTCTTTTACAATTACAAAATGCACTGAAAAGGGTATCACAAATTTGATTTTAAAAACTGCTTTTCAAAGTACAGTAGTGAAACTAATTGTCAGATTACACACTACACAGATGGATTACATTTTAGGTACATCTAATCTACAAGACTCTGGTTAAACTACTTAATTTACTCCTCAACAATACCTGCTGGGTCTTCCTAAATTCTTCTAAAATCTTTGCTGCCATTTCATAATCTTCCAACAAATGGTAAGCAATAGCATAACCAATCCACGACGCTCGCTGAGCAGGCCGAAGCTGAAGTAACTGATACCTCGTTTCCTAGAAAACAAAAACCATTGTACATTTGCTTTATATTTTGACTTAGTGTTCCACAACTATGACATTCACCAAAACTGGAACAATCCGAGGCAAGCCTGGAGGGTTAGTGAACTAGAAAAGACTGCAGTAGCGCAACTACACAAAAATACTGCAGCAGCTCCTTGCTGATCTCCCTGCTTCCAGTCTCTTCAGGCTCCAGTCCACTTTCTGCTTTCCAGATCTCTTTGGGAAACGTTATCCTGCACGTCTCCCCACTCCTCAAAATCCTCCAGTGGCTGCCCATCCCTTTATACATCAAGCTCCTGATCGTTGATACTCAATCAGTTCTCACCTTCCTTATCCATTCTCCTTTCCTATTACACCCTAGCCCACGATCGTCGTTCCTCGTAGGCTAACCTAGACACTCTGTCCCATTCTCGTCTCAAGAGTGACCAACTTTCTGCTCACAATCTATGCCTCTGCCTGGAACTTCCTCCCCACAGATCTCAGAGAGGTAAATCAATCATTCATATTTATAGAGCAATTACTACATGCAGAGCACTATACTAAGCGCTTGGGAGAGTACACCACAACAATATAATAGACATTTCCTGCCCACAATGAACTTATTATCTAGATGGGGACACAGACATTAATATAAACTACAGATATCTGTGTAAGTGCTGTGGGGCTGGGCGGGGGGTTGCCAATAAAGGGAGCAAGTCGGGGTGGTGCAAAAGGGAGAGGAAGAAAATAAAATGAGGGCTTGCTCAGGAATAGCCTCTTGGAGGAGACGTACCTTCAATAAGGTTTTGAAGGTGGGCGAAGAGTGATTGTTGGGTATGAAGAGGGGTGGCATTCCAGGCCAGAGGCAGGATGTGGGAGAGAGGTTGGCGGCAAGAAAAACGAGATTGAGGAACAGCGAGTAGGTTGGCATTAGAGAAGCCAACTGTGAGGGCTGGGTTGTAGTAGGAGAGTAGCAAGATGACAGAGGATGGGGGAACGTGACTGAGTACTTTAATGCCAGTGGTAAGGAGTTTCTGTTTGATGTGGAAGTGGGTGGGTAGCCACTGGAGGTTGTTAATGAGTGGGGAAACACAAACAGAACCCTTTTTTGTAGAAAAATGATCCGGGCAGCAGAGTGAAGCATAGACTGGAATGGGGAGAGACAGGGAGGCGGGGAGGTCAGCAAGAAGGCTGATACAATAATCAAAGCGGGACAGGATAAGTGCTTGGATTAACGTGGCAGCAGTTAGGATGGAGAGGAAAGGGAGGATTTTAGCAAAGTTGTGAAGGTTGAAACAGGAGGACTTAGTGAAGTACTGAATATAATAATTACGGTATTTGTTAAGTGCTTACTATGTGCCAAGTACAGTTCTACGCGCTGGGGTAGATACAAGGTAATCAGACCGTTCCATGTGGGGCTCAGAGCCTTATTCCCCATTTTACAGACGAGGTCACTGAGGCACAGAGAAGTTAAGTGACTTACTCAAAGTCACACAGCAGATAAGTGGCAGAGCCGGGATTAGAAGCCACGGCCTATGACTCCCAAGCCCCTGTTCTTGCCACTAAGCCACGCTGCTTCTCTATGTGGGTTGAGAGAAAGAGGAGTCAAGGATAACACCATGGTTAACGACTTGTGAGACAGGAAGGATGACAGTGCTGTCTACAACGATGGGAATGTCAGGGGGAGGGCAAGGTTTGGGTGAGAAGATGAGGAGTTCTGTCTTGGACATTTTAGGTTTGAGGTGACGGGAGGACATCCAAGTAGAGATGTCTTGAAGGCAGAAGGAAATGCGAGACTGTAGAGAGGGAGAGAGATCAGGGCTGGAGATGTAGATTTGGGAATCATCCTTACAGAGGTAGTAGTTAAAGCCTTAGGAGCGAATGAGTTTTCCAAGGGAGTGGGTGTAGATGGGGGATCTGAACTTTGAGGGAGACCCAGTTAGGGGGTGTCCCAAAAAATGATGGACTCTAAAAGGAGTAACATGAAGTGACAAGTGTTTAATTCATTATTTACCGCTTTAAAATTTTTTAGGGAATAAATAAGTTTGATACTGTTCTTCCCCGTTGGGTTCACTTTCAAAATAAAATAATTTCTCAAAATTAGACAAAGAAGATTCACTCTCTAAACTTCTAATGTTATACACATCTTTTCCCACTAAAAGAGAGAAAAATCAAGGATGAAGGCATGCACGGTTGAATAAATCAAGCATTAACCAAAGAGTTTCCAGAGGTATGAGATCAAAGCCGCACTTCATACAGCAATGCTGTCATTTTGACCGCGACATAAATACTGGCACTAAGGCTGCATCTTTAAAGAAATGTGTCAAAGGGAGAAAGGAAATTTGTTCTCTACAATCAAGTAAGGAAAGCTCCAAGGAAGAGATAAAACTGGGTAATGGAAAGAGGAAATTAATTTTAGAAATAAGGTAGTGAAAACAGCAGCTTATACTGGTGGGAAAAAATTAAGAAAAGCATGCTGAACTACATCTTTTTCTCTCAGAAATATAAACTGATATATAATCTACTTACCCTGTAGCCCTCGAGATCCCTCATCTGAATCTGTAATAAAGAGAGGTCCCTCAAGATTTGAAGATTGTCTTTATCCCACTTCAGGGCATTTCTGTAGCACTTGATGGCTTCGTCATACTTCTTGTCTGACCTCTGAAGGAGCCCATATACATGCCAACCTAAAAGACTTAGTTAAGGATACTAGGGAATTTGCAAATGAAAAAAAAACACCTGGGGAAAGTTGCAATGTTATACCAAAAGCAAATAATAATGTGAGCTGCAATTCTCTCATCTATAACACAATCAGCTAGCAAACGGAAAGCATAGGTCAAGGAATACTGATTATGCAGACAATCTGTGAAAATAATACAGACAACAAAATGAAAGGAAAAGTATTTATATAATGTTGTACTGTATAATTAACATGAGGACTTTCAGTCCACCCCCTCTTCCCATTCATTTGTTCAGAACTGGGCTTCAGAGTTTTTTTAATTAAAAAAAAAAAAAGCCAGACTGCAGGCTGTCTGCCCCCGCAAGCTCCCTGTAACTTGGCTATGATTTTTACTGCTTTTGCCACTTCCCACTCCCCGTTTCTTTTCCCCGATTCTTCTGCAAGGAGCCCCACCTTCTCCTTTTCGTTTTCCTCAGAGGCTATGCCCAAAGGAAAGGCCCAGGGGGACTGCTGAAGCAAGAGAACAAGAGGCACTGCTGCTGTGGGCTGTGGAAGGCAGAGCCCCCACCACACAATAAGACTCCCATCTGGGGCATTCCAATTACTCAATGGTACTGATTGAGTGCTTACTATGTGCAGAGTACTGTACTAAGTGCTTGGAAGAGTACAACAGAACAGAGTTGACAGACATGTTCCGTCCAAGACAAGCTTAGTTCCACAACTGGTCCCATCCCTATCGGCATCTCTCCAATCACTCCTACCTCGGGAAACTAGAATCTGCATCCTCTCCTCCCTTCCTCTCGGGGCCCCCAAATCTTTGCAGGGGATTTCCTGGAGCAAGAAATCATAGTGGGGAGAGTGAAATACTACAATTTCTTTTTCTTTAATTTACAACCAATACACTCCCCAAATCCAGACCCTATGTATACTCGATGAGTCAAAAATGAGCCACAAGTAAATAAATCATGCTTGATATATGCTTCTGGGGAGACAAAACTACAACTGACAGACTTCTTTGGCATGAAGATAGGACATTGTTTACAATGGCTGGCAAGGTTATGAAAAGTTATGCAAGAAAGTATCAGCCTGTTCACAAGCAATCCTAAACAATATAAACTTGATGAACCCAGAAACCGCATGTTCTCTTCTAAAATAGTTCAAGGGGAACTCTATCTTCATCCAGTAGTGAAAAGGCAGATACTTCTCATTTTTCCCATCATTCTACTTCCCATCACTCCATCTGTTTTTTCTATAAAAAGCTCTTAAACATTAAAATATCATCTATGTTTATGACTCACAATTGGATTTTATACCCTGCCGTTACCTTCATAACAACTTCACAGATTGGAAGGGACGATAAAGGGGATGAAAGGGTTTGCAGGCATGCAAGGGAACCACGACTCGTGGGCCAGTAAAGCGCTAAATTAACTCCGATTCCCTGCCTTTTGCTGAAGCTGATGTTAAAAAGGATGCATACATGACTCTTTAAGTCATTTCGTAAGCCTCTTCGCACCAGTTCATAGGCTTCTTCTTTCTTTCCCAAACAGTTTAGAGTTAGTCCTTTCATTGCCAAAGTTTCTAAAAAAAAACAAAACAAAACACAACAACAACAAAAAAAGGAATTGAATGGTAAACATTTAACTTTTTCATCTGATTTTTTAAATAACCCCCCCAAAGTCCCCAATTTAGAACACATAAATGCTAAATCTTAACTACGAATCAGAGTTCAAGTAATAGTAGAGACCAGCTGCAGAATATGCAGAAATTAAAAAGAATAAACTAATATCCACAAATAAGGAACTCTGCACTTCTTTTAACATGAAGATATAAACTGTGTTTTGTTTAGGGAAAAGTATACTATTAATACAATTCAGGTAAACAAGTTAAATTTCAATACATCAAGAACTAGTGATGATTAAAAAAAAACAAAACTTGGTGAGGCCAAAGTACAATCAAACTAACTGTGCCAAAGAGAGAAAACAAATACATCTGCAGTAATGGCAGTCTCAAAGAAAGATGATGGAGGAGTCTCCAGAAACAACAGAACCAGAACAGTGCTTGGCACATAGTAAGTGCTTAACAAATACCTTCATTATCAGAACTGTAAACTACAGAAATGCCTCTGTCCAGGCACAAAGATTTCAGGCCCAAGAAAAGGCTCAAAACAAGAGACTGTAGTCAATGCTAGTGGTCTGGGTGGCACCTAGTGTCCCAGTGTCCCATGGGAGCAGTGTTATATTGTCGTTCGACTATAACACGTCTGAGAAGGATACGGTATTCATTCTGCTACTGCCACGTACCAAGTACTATGCTGAACGCTAGGTTGGATAAAACACGAGACCAGACCCAGCCTCTCGCCCACAAGGGGCTCACAGTGTGAAGAGGTGGGAGAAGAGGAACTGAAACCCCATTTTCCAGATGAGGAAAATGAGGCACAATGAAGTCAAACGGTTCATCCAAGGTCACACAGTAGTCAAGTGGCGGAAGCTGGGATTAGAACGCAAGTCTTCCGACTGCCAGTCCTGTGCTCATTCCACTAGGTCAGGTTTCTATTCCCAGGGATCATGGTGAAAAAGGCAAAGGTGGCCAAACTGCAGTTCACAGGCTATACACCTGTGGGCCCAGGCTAAGGAGGGATACAGTACTCACCCCTCGGAAAACCAGCCCTGCCTCCTGTCTGCCGCTGCTCGTCCCTCCTCTCTCTTCCTCATCCACCAGGTAGGACGGCTCTCACTCATTCTTTAGTTAGCGCTTACTCATTCATTATTATTGAGCACTTACTGTGCAATACAATACAGAATAAAGAGAAACAATCCCTGTCCAAAACGGGCTCACAGTCTATAGGGTGCTCTAGGTGTCGGTCTAGGTGGGGCTCTCCACCACCCCACCTCCTAGGACTCCTGCTTGTTGATTCATGGAGTTTGCCTACTCCTGCGCTGTGGGTGAAGGGATGAGAGACAAAAGGACTCCTTGCCAGGCAGTGCAACACTCATTTAACACCCACTCTCCCTGGTATGTCAGAGCACCCATAAATTGAGTGGTGGAAGTCATATAGTGTGGGGGTTCCAAAACCTACCCTTCTACTCCCCGGGAAGTATTTCGCTGAGGCCCATTTCCTTTATCTCAGAAGATCCAAAGAACCAAGGGTGCATCCAGTAAGTCTGTATTCTTTTAAATATGCACACATTAAAGATTACTTTCCTTTCTGAACATGTGAACCCAAAAGAGCCATTTGTGGTAACAATAAGAACTAACACCTACTGTTATTAAAGCATGAGTTTCAATCCAAAAGTCAGCAGACTACAGTAATGACTGTTTTGGTTCAATATGAGTTTGACCTCAGTGGAGAAGTAAAACATGTCAGGAAGTGTTTTATTCCTGGATTCCCAAAACACCATTTTCTGAAGAGCAATTAAGTTCAAAGCCTTCTAAACTTCATGACAATAGTCCCAGGACAAATATGTTCTAGGAATGGCATGAAAGATATTTAAAGGCAGACAGGGACTAAGGATTAGTGAACAACAGGGACAGTCTCAAACCAAAAGGCTGGATGTTATATGCCCCTTTAACAACTCTAAACAGAGCTTTAAAAGCATGTGTTCTAAAGACAGAGACAGAACACTGAAAAGTTTAAAATGTAACACCAAAAAATGTATTCAAACATACTCTCTTTTTATATAACTCACCTCCATGCTCAGCAAACTTTGGGTTAGAGAGGATCTGTTTACAGAACTTCAGCCCATTTCTGTACTGTTTGTGTTCATAGCACCTCTGTAAAAGAGAAACAATTTCATGGTTCATCCAAGAAGTACAAATTGCAATGCTAACATTGAGACCAGAGTCCTAGAATAACAAAACAAATAAGGTTTTTTTTTTGCTTTTCACAGCTGTTCAGAACTTATGAACTCCTGAGTCATTTGCACTTACGGATTTTAACTACATTTCACATTTTTAATTTCTCAAAATATCCATGACAAGAAACAAACTGCCTCCACAAACCACCTCAGGATTTTTCAGAGAAGTGAAGAGAAGTTTTGTCCTGTATTATTTATTGAAATCAAAATAAAAGGCATTACCATCTTGTACAGTCCAGCCATTTACCTTTCTAGATAAAACTAATAATAAAGACTAAGACTAATTCATCCATTAAACTCCTTAAATAAATTATTTTATTATTTTTGGTATTTGTTAAGTGCTTACTATGTGCCCAGGACTGTTTTAAGTGCTAGGTAGGTACAAGGTAATGAGGTTGTCCCCATGGAGCTCACAGTCAATCCCCATTTTTCAGATGAGGAACTGAGGCATAGAGAAGTGACTTGCCCAAAGTCACACAGCTTATAAGTGGCAGAGCCGGGATTAGAACCCACGACCTCTGACTCTCAAGCCCGGGCTCTTTCCAATGAGCCACGCTGCTTCTCTAGCTCCTAGATTAATAGCTCCTCTTTGGCTAATCATGGTATTAGCTAAGCACTTACTAGGTTACAAGCACTATTCTAAGAGCTGAGGTAGATAGGCATCAACATAAACCTGAATGCTGAATTCATGATGTCCTTTCTCCAGCTATGCAAGACAAAATAGTATGCCATTTGCTCAGCTCAAGTATGGGGCATGGGGTGGTCATACCAGTGGGTTCTTCCTTCGACCCTGCAGATTTAAAATTGCTTATGGATTTCCACTGACAGGAATCCCTTCACTTCCCAATGTCACAGCAGGATCCAAAAACAACTAAAGCTAACAATAATAATAATAATGTTGGTATTTGTTAAGCGCTTACTATGTGCCGAGCACTGTTCTAAGCGCTGGGGTAGACATAGGGGAATCAGGTTGTCCCACGTGGGGCTCACAGTCTTAATCCCCATTTTACAGATGAGGGAACTGAGGCACAGAGAAGTGAAGTGAAGTGACTTGCCCACAGTCACACAGCCGACAAGTGGCGGAGCTGGGATTCGAACTCATGAGCCGACTCCAAAGCCCGTGCTCTTTCCACTGAGCCACGCTGCTTCTCCATCTGCTAGTCATGCATCTGGTTTTGGCCAAACCCAGTAGGTTTATACCGGAAGGACACCAATCTAGGATTGAACCTAGGATTTTCCTAATATTTATATCTATGGGCAATGAGTTCCAGGTGTCTGGACCAGACCTGGCTTCCCCAGATTTGAGGAGTCTCGACGAGACCAAAGAGCTGGGAAGAGGGGAGGGAGGAAGAAGAGGAAAGGAGAGAGAAGGTGAGGGGTGGAGAAATCTAGGTCACGACCTGATAGAGCCAGGGTGGTTGGATTGGCAAAGAAACCCTACTTTAACATGACTCTAAGGCCCTGGGGACCATGGGCCTGATCCCAGAATGGGCTACCAGACTGACCTTTGTCATGAGAGGTCACAAGAGCTAATGAAAAGAGCACAGGCCTGGGAGTCAGAGGACCTGAGGTCTAATTCCAGCTCTGCTAATTGCTTGCTGTGTGGTCATGGGGAAGTCACTTAACCTCTCTGTGCCTCTGTTTCCTCATCTGTAAAATGGAGATTCAATAGCTGTTCTCCTTCTACCTTAGTGTTTAGCACATAGTAAGCTCTTAAGACCATAAAAAAGACCCAGGCTTGAAGAACCACCAGCGCAGGTGTAAACCCCCAGAATTCACTACCTATAGGTGTGAATACTGCCCTGACAGTTTCCAAATCCATTTTAATCCACCCTGAAACCCAAAGGTTTGGGTAGAATGGCTCTGGAAACCAAAATTTTTAGAAAAAAGAACCTCCCTGTTGATAGGGTTGACAGCTCCCGGTGACTCAACCTACTTCTCCAGGTTTCAAAATACTCACAAAGCCCTGGGCAAAAAACAGAAAAGAAGCTTTATTTCCCTCCTTAATGGAGGCCAGCCCAACAGGGCCTTGATTTTCCCATGCAATTTCCTAAACCAGAGACAATTCTGGGGATTAGAAGATAGTTGAAGACAACCACAACGGATGACAAGGTTTAGATTCTTACAGGAATTTGCGGGCCAAAGTTAATCATTAAGGGAAATTTTTTTTCACTGTGGGAAGATTGTGGCAAAAGAATTCCGTGTTTTAAAAAAGAAACGAACTCTTCTGCAATTTAATAGGGAAAAAATCTTAGCGGAAAAAAAGGCAAAGATAAAAGCAAGTTTCAGGGATGGAGCTGGAAAAGAGCCCTGAATGCTTAACTCTTCCTGAGACCTTACTGCTTTCTCTTTCTTTGGAACTGCTGAATTACAGGTCTGTCTTTGCAAAGTCTAGCGGCTTGAGCAAGAGAATGACAATTTCCAAGTCTCAACTTCATATTCACTAGGAAGAGTTTATGATCTGGGACAACCTAGGGGAAGATGCTTTCTGAAAAAAGGAATCAATAGTTTCATTTGGTTTATGTGGGTGTCATCCTTTATTTTCAAGTCACAAATGTGGTTACTAAGTTTCTTGGCTCACACTTCCAGGGCAAGAAACCCACTTTGTCATCACCATGTCCAAGCACTCTAGGAACAGCCCAGGCAACCTCCAGGAAGCCATCCTTTGGCATTCAAACTGGCACCCCACCACCCTAGTTCCCAGAGCCACTTGGAGCTGTCATTCTATAGGCTTGCTCAGTTAACTCAAACTTCCCTCCCCATCCCCCAGCCTCTGTGACCACAGGGGCAGCTTAGGGAAAGATGTCAACTAATTTTCCTTTTGAGGGTCTGATAAAAGCCATAATGTAAATGAGATTTTAAAATCTGTAATGGTATGTGAAACCTTCAATTAACATATGTTCAACAGGAAGTTTATCACCAATGTAAGTTTTTTTCTTCCATTTTTGGCCTTCACTAAGGTCTACTTAGACTGTTACCTGATTAGCTTGCATCTACCCCACTGTTTCCCCTCTGAGGCTCACACCTGGAGAGTTCCCAGTCCTCTATAGTCTCGGCTACAGGAGGGAGAGTCAAGCAGAGGCCTACCCATTCCATTCCTACCTTGGGCAGTGGCTAGCGAGTGGAAGGCTATCTGCTACAAGTCAAAACTCATCCCGGCTGGGCAGCAGCAGCAAGGGAGAGAGTCAAAGGGGGAGACTCGAGTTTACTGCAAGAAGGCAATGGTAAACCACTTCTGTATTTTTACCAAGAAAACTGGATGGATTCACTACCAGAAAAATTGCAGATGCAGAGTGGGGCATTCTGAGAGAGATATGTCCATGGTGTCACTCTGGGTCGGAAATGACTCGACAGCATAAGACAAGACCCCAGTGCTTGGCACATAGTAAGCACTTGAATATTATTATCATTACTATCTATAAAAACCTCTTGGGAAGCAAAGGAAGCCAAGGATCAGGGAGGTAGACAAAGCATGTTATCTCGATTTGTGTCTCAGTCCTGACCTCAACCTAGTTTTCCCAAAGTAGCAGCAGTAGTGGCAATCACATTTCTACTTCCCAAGTGCTTAGTACAGTGCTCTGCACACAGGAAGCGCTCAATAAATACTATTGAATGAATGAATTTATTAAGCCCTTAATCTATGCCGAGCATTTTATTAAGCAATGGGAAAGAATACACTGGGAGGAATCAGACCCACTCCCTGCCCCCTGGTAGGGGTTGGGGACTCAAAATGCTCCCTGAACCTCAGCCAATAAATTAAAAACTCACCCCAGTAAAAAAAAGAGCATACAGTGTTCATTTTAATGCATGGGTAAAAAGAAAATTTCAAGAATTTAAAGAGTAAAACATTTCTCATACGTTGTCTTGTTTCTTAAGAGACCCTTAGAATCTAACTGGAATCACTAGCAAGAGATTTAACAACTATAAATCTAGGCAGCGTGGTTTCTTTATAAACTTAAATCATATATCAGAGTTCTGTAGCTTCAATGATTCCCAAACAATTTGATTGTCTAAGCTAATAGAATGGCTTTCTAGATCATTACCAATATTCCTCCCAAAGATGATAGCCACTGAATAAATTTAATCTATTTCATCTATGTTTAGCCTAATTTATTTCTGTATAAATGAAAAGAAAAACTTCTGGGAGCTAAAATCTACAATAATTTTTTTTCAAACGCTGAAAATAAAGTGAAATATTGTTGCAATAGCTGGCCTTACAATTTCACATTTCACATATCCACTAGCCTGATGAAGTATATGAGTTGCAATTTTTTTGCAAGTCTCCAAGTTTATTGTGCCTACATTTTTCTACAGGGAGATGTGAATGAAATGAAATGTATTTAAATTACTGGTGTAGAAGTCTTGATGTAATAATTTCCCATTAAAAACTTACTGTTTGCTATAACCTTAATACTTACTAACCATTTAAAAGACAAAGACTTCTTTTTCAGTATATGTTTGAAATCAGTGACTGATGTTTTTCAGATTAATTTTGCTATAAAATCAAAGGGGTGAGATGGAAGGTGGGGAAGGGTGAGATCAGGAGGCAAAGAGGGAGGAAAAAAATGTAATCTGGATTTCAAAGTTCCCAGAGAACAGTTACCAAGTAAAATAGTACAGAACTCCAATGAATCCAAATTCTTTCTCGAGGTAGATGTCTCAAAAGTGAATCTGTGGAAAATACTAAGGAAGAACCTTCCCTCACCTCTTCTCCACTCCCACTTTCTAAGGAAAGTGACGGTGATTGCCAAAATATAACTGGCCAAAAGAAACTTGCTCCACTGAGCACGTTTAAACACTCCAAGCTATATTCTCAAGGCTGGGACCACTAATCTTTCAAGTCCTCCACAATACAGTGAGGTCCCTAAGATGACAAAAAGCCATCTCTCTCCCGCCTTAATCTATCCCACTCTGGGCAGATGGTTATATATCCTATGCCATATATGTATGGGGAAAGGGCACCTACCTGTGACTGGTTCTACCCGTTCTAGCGATATCGCTACCCGATAGCGAGCACTGTTCAGCTACCAGTATATGCGGATGAAGGGAAGAATACCTGGGCATTTCCTGCAGCTTGCTGCAACAGAAGAAACTGGGTGGTCGTGAGGTGAAAGTAAGTGATCCCAGAAAAAAACACTACCCTGGACCAGGAACCTTAGTTTTCACCTTTCCTCCACTCTCATCCAAAGTTTTCTGCAGAACCTCATTCCCACTTCAAAAGCCCAAGAGGCAACTTGCCCATAGAGAAAATCCCTGAGAACTCACTTGGATAAATAGAAAAGAAGAGGTGGCAGAAATTCAAAGCACTCTTTCTTCACTTCTTCCAAGTTCAGTTACATCTCTAGAACAAACCCCGGGGGCCTGAAACCCAAGGGATACCATCCTGGCCCATCACAAGAGAAGGGTTACTGGAGCAGTCCCTAGTTCAGGGCCACTTTTCTGGCCCTCACACCTCTCGGTTACCTCAGCGGGGACTTCACAGGGCTGCAGGCCAAGCATGCAGGGCAGTGAGGGGAGGGCAGCAGGGGTCCCGCTCCGCCCAAATCATCATCATCTCCTGCACTGGTACTTTCCAGCCTGTGGCCCTGCATGGGAGCAACTCTGGTGAGCTCCATGTGTGACTGTTATTTTAGTCATGGAAAAAGAAGTGTTGTGCTCTCCCCATTCACAGACTGCTATGGGTGTATAAACTACCCTCAAGAGCCCTCCCAAATGGAAAGACAACCCCCCGCTCACCAAAAACAACTGCACTGATTAATAATAATGTTGGCATTTGTTAAGCGCTTACTATGTGCCAAGCACTGTTCTAAGCGCTGGGGTAGATACAGGGTAATCAGACTGTCCCATGAGAGGCTCACAGTTTTAATCCCCATTTTACAGATTAGGTAACTGAGGCACTGAGAAGTTAAGTGACTTGCCCACAGTCACACAGCTGACAAGTGGCAGAGTCGGGCACTTACACTGCACTAAGCACTTTACTAAGCAAGGGGATAGATACAAGATAAGCAGATCAGACACAGTCCTTGTCCCACTTGAAGAAAAGGGACAGATATTTTAACCCCATTTTACAAAAGAGGTAAATGAGGCACAGAGATGCTAAATGACTCACCCAAAATTACACAGGGGAAAGTGGTGTTACCGGGATTAGAACTAAGGTCCTCCGACTCCCAGGCCCGTGGCTTTTGCCATTAAGCCACACTGCCTCTCTTCTATGCACATACTGGGAGGACTGCCTGCTCCCTGCAAGGAACAGCTGAGGGTAGTTTAACTCAATTTTCTATCCTTATAGGATTCCTTCACTAGCTTTCGAAATTTTTTTCAAGTTCACTAAGGCTGATCAAAATTCAGAGTCAACGGTCATGAAGCAGACTGAACAGAATACTTCATTAATGTCAATTTTTAGACACTGTTTTAAATCCATATTACCTGTCTAGATTGGTTTGGTTCAATTCAATTGCACTTGCTACAATAAATTATGCTTAAGACAAAATGGGTGAAATTCCAAAGTAATTTAACATTCAGAGCATCTGAATTGCCCAAATTATACCAAACTCGAGGTTGCTGTTAATTTCTAGAGTTACTGCTGCATTAATTGTATGTATGTGACTTCATTGAGAATAAACTTACATAAAACAAGTCTCATATTCAGCGGATGAAGTTTAGCACATGTCCCTTCTTGAAGACATCACATTTCATCTCAGATCACTTAATTTTCTAGATTCTGAATGGCGATGGCATAAAAAACATACATACTGCAAAGCAGCATAACCTAGTGGAAAGAGGCCGCAGCCAGGAGTCAGAGGACCTGAGTTCTAATTCGGACCCTGTCAATTGCTTGCTGTGTGACCTTTGGCAAGTGACTTGATTCTCTGTGCCTCAGTTTCCTCAGCTGCTAAAATAGGGATTCAATGCCTGTTCTATCACATGGGACAGGGATTGTGTCTAACCTGATTAACTTCTATCTACACATAGTAGATCTACACAAACTATCTACACGTAATCTGGAAAATTAATTCTCTGGAGAAGACACTAATGCTAGAAAAAGTCCAGGGAAAAGGTGGAAGAGGCAGACCAGCAGCTAGATGGATAGAGACCATAACAATGATAACAGAAGTATTGTTAGAAAGGTTACCAAGTATGGCAGAAGCCAGGACATTCTGGAGAAAATATATCCATAGAGTAACTCTCAATTGGAAATGACTCAATGGCACTTGATAACACACAGACACATCTGACACACAGTAAGTGCAAAACAGATATATAATAATGTGTATAGATAAATTCTAAACACTAAAAAGTTTTCTCCCTCAGGGTCAACATCTCCAAGCTACAACTGCCTGGGATGGTTGAAAAATGACAGGAGCAGGGGAAAGAAAAAAGAGAGGGGGAGGGAAAAAAGGATGTAGAGGAACATTAGTGTCTGAGACAGGTACTGCATCCAACCTAACTTGTAGCTACTGTAGCGTTTAGAACACTGCTTGGCACACCATAAGCACATAAATACCACAATTACTATTTAATACAGGCAGGAGCACAGGTGTAGGCAAAGAAAGGAACAAGGTCAGGAACACTCAGGCACAGACAGGCATTTCTGCCAGTCCATTTATTACATTTTAAAAAAAAAGCCAACTGTCAGGCTTTGCTTGGAATTGGCAAAATGTTGGTAGCACAACTAGAAATACCCACTCCCTCTAGACTGCAAGCTCCTTGTGGGCAAGTAACGTGGCTATCAACTCTGTCTCACGGTACTCTCCCAAGTGCTTAGTACAGCGTTCTGCACACAGTAAACACTAAATACCATATAGACAAATACACACGCTCCAGCCCCCAACCACACACGCATACACTCGCTGGTATCTTCAGCTGAACAGCAGATAGAGTAGGTAAGAACCATGTCTTACACCAGCAGCTTCTCCTGCTACCACTGTCACTAGCAGCTCACCACAGCTCATGCTGCAACAAACTTATGGCTCTGGTGATGCGTACCTGGGGGTCAGAAGGACTTGGGTTCTAACTCCAGCTCTGCCACTTGTCGGCTTTGTGACCCTGGGTAAGTCATTTTACTTCTCTGTTCCTTAGTTACTTCATCTATTAAATAGGGATTAAGACCATGAGCCCTATGTGCGACAGGGACTGTGTCCAACTCGATTATCTTGTATCTACCCGAGGGCTTAGTTCAATGCCCGGCACATAGGAAGCGCTTAACAGCATTATTATTATTGAGGACAAGGGTAACAATTATTACTACTGGGATCTGGGACTGGTTTGGAGTATCTCATTCTCCTGCCACTCTGCTTCACACTGGGCTCCCTAGTTCCCATCTCTTTGGGGAGAGGCAATTTAGCAGCAAAAGAAGCCCAAGTTACAGCTGCCACAGTGACAGTCACAGTTGGGGTCACTGCCCTGACATGAACTCTGTTCACAGTGCCTGGCACATAGTAAGCGCTTAACAAATACCATAAACAACAACAACAAAGGTCAGCTCAGGGAGATGGCAATCCCATTCCATTTTTGAGAGAGAGGGATGCATTCTTCTAGTGGGATAGGAGTTCTGCATGACAGAGAATGGACTGGACAGGGGAACAGCCCCAGAGTTCCTAGTGGTGGTTGGAGAATGAGCTGGGAAGAGGCAGGCAAAGAGAAATCAAGCCACTGCAAGATGGAGCAAGTGGAAAGAGTTGGGGAAAGTCCTCCTGAAGGAAGCATGTAAGGGAGAGGGAAAAGCTGACGACCACCCAGAAACCTTTGGAGGGAGAGGTAGCTGAGATGCCTTTATTTTTTTTAAAAAAAGGTATTTGTTAAGCGCTTCTATGTGCCAATATCTTCTATCTGTCTTAATTCCATTTTACATATGAGGTAACTGAGGCAGAGAAGTTAAGTAACTCGCCCAAAGTCACCCAGCAGACAGGTGGCAGAGCCAGTCTTGGGCCCCAGGTCCTCTGAATCCCAGTTCTGTGCTCTTTTCATTAGGCCACAGCGCTTCCCATGCTGCTTATTGGTTTTAAACTCATATGCACACCCACACACACACTGAAATGCCTTGGTTTTTTTCCCACCAAACTAGGATGTTAGTTCTCTTTAGCGAAGTCCAGGTCTCTGAGCATCCTATAGGCTTCCCTCTAGGCTGGAAGCTCCCTGTGGGCAGGAAATGTCTGCTAACTCCATTATATTGGAATCTCCCAAGTAGTTCGTAAAGTGCTCTGCACACAGCAGGAACTCAATACCACTGATGTAATGGTTGATTGATTGACTAGTCAGGGTAATATCTGGAGATCAGTGCAGACAGTAAGAGACAGCAGCCAAGTAAAAGAGCAAAGGAATGAGGGTGAAATCAGGAGGGAAAGGAAAGCAGAATAAACAGGGGGAAGAAAGAAGGGCTAAAAGGGAGATGGATAACTTAAAAAGGTCACATCTGCAGTTTTAGAATGGTGGATTTTTTCCCAAAAATAATCTCCAGCCCAACATTCTACAGTACCTAAAAACCTACAAAAGCAATTATTTAACGACAGTTAAATTGGCAAAGGGAACAGCCTGCATTAATCAAATGCTAGGATGGCTATACCTAGCAATCAGAATAAAAAAGAAAAGTGTTTTCTTTAATTAAACTTGAATTAAAATTGGTTTCACACCCCAGACACCAATGAACAAGAACTGTGGAAAATTTCTACTAGCAGGCATTATATAACATAACCTTATATGAAGAAAGAACTCTAATATTACTCTTGTCTCCTCTCCTGAAAGTCTGATTGGCAAAGGGGCGCTTCTTCACATGGACTGGACAAAGGTAATGCTTTCCCCTTCAAATTTATGGACCCAAGTCTCACTTCCATCCACATCCTGTGATGATCACGACAATGACAGAATCTCCTGTCGAAAACAACAGGCAAGGCTCAGTCTCATCACAGAAGTTTTGGAACCAAGGCCCTGTGTGCAGGAATTGACTAGTGCTGGTGGCTTGCATGGCAGGTCCTCACTCCCTGCTCCCTGCCAGCTGTTTCTGGCTGGGGCAGTAAGTATAGTAGGCAAGTGGCTTGAGGGAGGGGCACCTAAGATTAAACCTGGCTCAGGAAAACTCCCTCAAGTCAATATTGGTCTGCAAATCTGTATTTTTCGGAGCTCGCTGTGAGAAACAAAAATGAACCGGGCCGGGGGGTGGGGGTGGTGTACCGGGGGGTGGGGGTGGTGTAAATCAGTGCATACCATAGAAATACAACACACCAGACTACAAGGAGCATTACGAGCTCTAGATTTGCACTTTGCGCTCGAGTCGTTCATCTGCAGAGGGTTTCTGATCATTCTTCTACAGGATTTTGGAAATGATCGAGAACAAGTTCAATTTATCAAAATGCATATTTTTAGGTCATATTTGGGCTAAAACACAATGGCAAAATTAGGGAGCAGACTTCCTATGCTGTACCAATCATGAAGCACTGGCAGAAGTGCTTGGGGTGCCCAAGGGTGGCAACAGACCTGAAATTAATGTGACAACAAAGCTTCTAACATGCAACAACACAAGCTTCTAACATGGGGCCCTGCAAGAATATACCCTCAGGGTTAGAAGAAAACTGGTTGCATGACCTTATCTTTAAATTATATATTACAAATTGTTCACTTAAATTAAGGTTGGTCTCTCCCTCTAGACTGTAAGCTTATTATGGGCAGTGAATGTGTCTGCTGATTCTATTGTACTGTACTCTCCCAAGCACTTAATATAATACTCTGCCCATAGTAAGTACTCAAACACAGCTGACTGATTTTTAATTTAGCTGTGCACAAGCACTGCCATGTTGGGTCCATCTAATGATCCACCCAGTTCACTATTCTGACTCGTACATGACACGGTTGCGTTTGCCAGATGACTAGCCATATCACATTCCTTAACTTCCCTCTAATAACGAATTGTGGACCTCTCGTTCCTGATTTTATCTAAAGTCTTCTTGGATCTAATTGGAATTTTGTGCCTGCACAACTTCACGGGGTAATGAATTCTTTATGCTTACCATCTGCTGTGGACAAGCTTCCTTCTGTAAAACAACCTACTATCTTCGAGCTTCAAAGGGGTGGGGTTCCCTAATCCTGGTGTTATGGAACTTGATGAACAATAACTACATACTGACCCTGCCCTCACCCTTCATGACTTTGTAAATTTCAGTCTGGAATGGCAGAGAGGAGATGTGATTGAAGAACCCTGTTTCAGATTACTCATTCATTCAATCATATTTATTGAGCACTTACTGTGTGCAGAGAACTGTACTCTCATAAAGGAGCTGCTCCATCCCCCATTTCAATCTTGATTAGGCCCTTTTTTAAACTACAGTGATACAGAATTGCATGCAGTTTTTTAGGTATGGAATGTAGTTTCAAATTATAGCTGAGTGCCACATTTTGATGGGGGTTTATATATTCTTCCTGATGATGCCATGGCCAAATAGAAAAAGGACAGGTCTGGGGGCCAGAAGACCTGGGTTCTAATCCCTGCTCCAACAACTTATCTGTTGTGTGACTTAGGGCAAGTCACTTATCTGGCCTCAGTTTCCTCTACTGTAAAATGGGAATTCAATACCTGTTCTCTCTATTTGACTGTCAAGTAGGGGGGAGAACAGGATATTGACACAAATATAAATAAATATGGATACAATTTAATTACTTTGGTTGCAATTATATAGCCAAGTTACATAAAATTGATCCGAACAAGCAATGTTGTGGAGCTTCATTATTTACATGTCCCTACCCTGAAAGATAGCCGTTTATTCCTTCCTCTTGCATGCCAGTTTTCTATGGCCAAGTATTCTGTCCAACTCTATGATTTCTCCTTTGTAATAAAGCATTTGGTGAGGACCCTTTTCAGTGGCCTTCTGAAACCTCTATCCACATGCTAAACTGACTTTTCAAATCATTCAGATTAGCAAATCATATTTCCAAATAGCAACCAAGAGGATTGGGGAGGCTAAGAAAAACAATACTTTTTCCATTTTCAGCTTTTACCTCCCCCATGAACCAGGAGTATCTGGATAAACTCAACAATCAGTCAGTGACATTTATTGATTGAGCACCCATTGAATGGAAAGAACTGAACGAAGCATTTGGGAGAGTACAACCAAATCTAGACACATTTTCCCTGTCCTCAAAATACTTCAAATCTAATGGGGAAGACAAGCAAATTACTTACAAATATAGGGAACACAAGAGAAAACAAATTCGTAACAGGTAGTAGTGCAAATAGATAATGATGAAAGATGGACAAAAACTGAATATACAGATGTAAGTATTGAGGATAGGATTAAAGTTCTTAAATGCTATGGGAGTAGCTTTTGGGATGTTATAAATTACTTATTTTTATATTAATATCTGTCTCCCCCTCTAGACTGTAAGCTCACTGTGGGTAGGGGATGTGTCTGCTGTGTATTCTACCAAGTGCTTAGTACAGTGCCCTGCACAAAGTAAGCACTCAATAAATACCATTACTTGCCTATTGCTAGACTTCTCAGAAGACGTGGGATTTTAGGAAGGCAGATGAGAGCTCTGGTCTGGTGAATTGAGGGAAGGCAATTCCAGGCCAGGAAAACAACAGATGCAAGAGATCAAGATGGGTGGATTGGGAACAAGGTACCAAGAGAACTTGAGATTGGGAGGAGGAAAAGTGGGAGCTTAGGAGTAGCTGATGAAGAAACAGGACAAACTGGGGCAAGCACTGAAGTCAATTAGGAGTAGTTTTGGCTTGATGTGGCGGGAGAGGAATAACCACTGGACATTTTGGAGGTATGGAAAGATGTAGGCCACATGACTCACCAAGAAGGTGATCTGTGCAGCAACAGACTGTAGAAGAGACCAGATAAGGAAACAGTGTGAAGGCAGGGAGACTTCTACGTAGTCTAAAACTAGTTTAAGTCTACAAACGATAAGGGCTTTTGACTGGGGGGGGGGTACCTATTTGGATGGAGAGAAAGGAGATGATCCAGATTTTGCGGGATTTAACAGTAAAGTGAAGGTGAAAGCTGCCGGTGATTAGTCCAGGATGACTCCAAGTTGTGGGTTTATGGGGCAGGGAAGGTGGTGGTATCCACAGAGATAAGAGTACAAAGAGATTTAGGAGGGAAGATGAAAAGTTCAATTTTAGATAGTGTTGGTGGGGTGGACAGAAGATCTAAATGGAGATGTCCTGAAGGCCAAAAAAAAAATAAATAAAAGAATAAAAATGCAGGATTGAACATTAGGTGAGAAGTCAGGGCTGGAGAGGTACATTTAGGAGTCATTCACACAGAACAGCTTAAAAATCTTCATCTCAGCCAAGAGGTCTAACCTCTTCCCAACTTTTCATCCAATCTACTAACAGATAGCAAAAATGACTTTCTGCCTCTCCAATTTTACCTCTCCATTTCCTCCATCATTGTAATGAGGGTTTTAATGAGTCATCAACTGGTCAAGAGCAGTCAAAACGGAGAAGCAGCAGCACAGGACAAAAGTCATGCCCCACCAAAAAAAAAACCAAAACAAAACCAAATCAAACACTAACCGCAGAGGAAATTAGAATGCCTATTCTTTGCTGAAGTTGGCTAAGCCACTGTCCACTTCATTTTCTGTTTCCTTCCTTTCACCTTACATATCTTTTTCGGTTCTCTCTTCCTCCTCTTGACTTTCAGTGCCCTGCCACGTAAATTATTTTCTTCCTCTTCCTTTCACTGTCCCTGTGGCCATTTATACCTGCACTCTACTGCACTCTCCTTGTCTCCTTTCATCACTCTGCCTTTTTTCCACAAACCCACTAGTCCCTCATACCTCCCCTTTTCCTGATAGTTTAAGCCTGTCCCTCTTTCCGCCTTTCTCCTAGTGTACTTTTCCTTTTTATCCCATTAGCCATCTGCTGGGGTGTCTTCCACTCTCTCACTGCTACTCTGAAAAGCTTTCTCTTTTCATCATTTCTACTTTCTCCTTACACTTGTATACTCATGTGTCTTGTCTCTTCCCCATTCTTCTTCTCCTTTTCACCCTCTCCCTTTTTGCCAATTTAATAGTCTGGTTGCTCTGCCTCTTCGTTTTCTTCTAAGCCTTCATCCTCCATCTCCCTACTGGCTTTTTTCTCCCCTCCTCTGGCAGAGAGGCCAGCGTAAAAGTAGAGATCTTAGCATGCAGAAACGGCATGGTCTTGAGAAAAGAGCATGGGCCTGGGAATCAGGAGACCGGAGTTCTAATTCCGGCTCCACCACATATCTGCTTGTGACCTTGGGCAAGTTACTTTGCGTCTCTGTGTCTCAGCTTCCTCGCAAAAAAAGAAAAAGGGGGGGAGGGGGAGGAAATATCTGTTCCCCCTGCCTCTTAGATAGGAACTGAGACTAACCTGGTTGTCAATCTAAATGTCTGTATTTCCTGAGTTTAGCACATAGTATGTGCTTAAAAATACACTTATTACTATTGCAACTCCCATTGTTATTATTAAGTCTTTGCAAGAGGCTGCAGAAGTAGAAGCTTATTCTGCAGACTGGGGCAGGAATTTTTCAACTGGTGACACATCCATCCAATTTAGGGTGAACAACAGCTTTCTTTTTTCCCCTCACAAAGCATGATGAAGTAGGATAAGTCCCTCTGGGGCATGTCAGCGCCCTTATAAACTGCTCTCAGGTTGTTCCTCAATCATTTTTAAAAGTTCGCTGCTTCCTTGAGAATTGATGCCCAGTTTCCTAAGCCAAAAACCCTTAGGTGATGGTGAAGCAGTGAGCCTTCGCGGCAGCCATAAAACCCCACTCTGCCACCACCAGGGAGGGGGGATTTCTCTGCTTCACCCCAGAGCAGCAAAGAATCAGGATGACGCTGAAAGACCGATATGTTAGCTGGATTTAGTAGGCTTGTCTATCAAACCACAATTACCTCTTGCTTCTGGAGAGAGCAAAGAAGCAGGAGTTGGGTTATGGGGAGGAGCAAAAGAGGGGCGGGAATTGAATTCCCTGCAATGATTGGACAGAATGTCGGGCAGGTTTACAGATCCCGGGCTATGTCAGGAACTAGTTACTACAGTGCCTGGTACATAGTAAGCATTTAATAAAGACCACAATAATTATTCACTCAATAGCATTTATTGAGCGCTATGTGCAGAGCACTGTATTAAGTGTTTGGAATGTACAATTCGGCAACAGAGAGAGACAATCCTTGTCCAATAACGGGCTCACAATCTAAACAGTCTAATTAGTGCGTGACATCACACAGTGGAGCTTACTGTGTACTGAGCACTACACTAAGCTCTTCGGAGAGAACAGAACAAGGAGACGAGTATGCACGATCCCTGCCCTTTATGAGCAAACAATCTAGCAGGGGAACCAGACATTATAATACATTATAGGTACACAAGGCAACCAAAGAATAAGGATATGGAACTAAGTGCTCTTGGAAGGGTGAAGGGATGATACCTAAGTGCTTAGGAAATGGTAAAGATGATGTAGAGGGGAGGAAAATTGGGAAGGGAAGATGAAAGATTAGTCAAGGAAGGCTTTCTGGAGATGCTGTAGGCCTTTGAAAATAGGGAGAGTGAGAAAGGAGCAAGGATAGACTATGGGGAAGAGAATTATGTATTGTGGTTGTTTGCAACCAGAAGAATATCTGTACATGCCTTTCATATCAAAATGTTGAACTTTCCATAAATAAAACCCTTATACTAAATCGGTTTTGTTACTGGAATGCTGTGCACTAGATTTAAATTGTTTTCCTCATTAATTGCTCTGTAACCATGCCCTTGCTTCACCGAAACTCAGGAATCTTCACTTTCAGGGTTAAATGATATTTTACCGAAACTTCCTGAGTCAAAAGTATATTTTGTGATTTTCCTTCATTTCCATCACATGCTGTGATGAAAATCAAAACTCTTCCCAAACTTCAAATTCTACTTCCTCTAAAGGCTGGGAATTTTCAGTGACCTGGCCCAAGAACCCCCACTCCCTACCCCCAGCTCGCTGCCCAGTCCTTGACATAACTGCAGGTGGCAGGAGAGCCAAGAGTTCCTAGTGGTCAGGGAACATGATTACCAATCGTGTTGTATGGTACTCTCCTAAGCGCTTAGTACAGTGCCTTGCACCCAGTAAGTGCTCAATAACTGTCACTGATTGATTATGGGGATTACCACCCCAAAATGAATGGAAAGAGGCCCCACAAGATCTCAGGGGAGTCCATGCTGCTTCTCTCTCTGCTTTTGTTGCCTATGGAGGTGGCAGGCAACACAATCAATCAATAGTTCCCCTAAAGCTCCAGGAATGAAAACCCTTGTCCCAAGTCCTACACCACTGGGGGAGGAAGATAAGGCCTGAGACTAAATGCTGCATCATCAACCTATTCGCCCCACAGAGACATCATGAGGAGCCCTAGAGCAGACAGGACCCCAAAATCCTTTACGCTGTCCCTCTGCCAACTCTCTTTCCTGCCTGGGTCCCTCTGTTATTCACTGCTTTTCACCTTGATTTTGTTGGGAGGAAAATTTCCAGAGGAAAGAAAAAATAAGTAGTAAGATAAAAACAAACACTGAAAAGGAGTCTATTCATTTTGGTGAATATTTTAAAGCTTCATCCTTAACAGAAAACAGAAGCCTGAAATTGGCCGGTATCTGATATCATACCTAAAGTTCATAAAAAGAAAGGAGAGGGGGGAAAATTGCAGGCTATCACCCTGCAATCTATCAGCACCACTGCCTTTGGTGAAACTAATATGAGGGGGTGGAGGGGGACACATTATTATGACTACAGATCTCTTCTAATTCAATGGGCCCTAACTTTCTTCAAGTGCCATTTTGTTTATTTCTCAGTAGACCCAATGGGCTTTTAAGTGATTCCAAAACACTCAACTTCAACCCTATAATTTTAGGCCTTCAGATACTTTATGACTTTAGAGATTTCGATAATAAATCATTTATCCTAGAAATCTACACTTCCATGAATGTAAAGGTAACTTCTAAGCATCCTTGTGGATCACTTAACACTTTTTATCTTCAAGGGGCTCTATAATACATGACAGATATTTCCCATAACAATTTAAGCTAGACCTATTTTACAGACAAGACCAAAACAGAGAGCTATTTGTTATCCCAATACATTTAATATAAAACCCAAGATTTTTACTTCAAGTTATTCACCCCCGTTTGCGCTATGATCCAAAGAATCAGTACCAGAGCTACAGCCTAATTCCCCTATTCCCCTTCGCACGGCTTTGCCACCGCCTACGCTGTTTATACCCTGGGTTTCCTAAAACTCTTTTTGGATAAAACATCTCTATTTAGATAAAAGAAGCTACTTTAAATCATTAACAATAAGGACAGGGTTTATTTAAATGCATGCAAAAACACAGGACCCAGTGAAGTTTTTTTTATTAAAAAAAAGCCTGCTTCATCAATTTACCTCTAGCAACATTTAAAAAAAAAACAACTAAAGGACTATACTAGTTGGTTGAATTTTCAGATATATGTTATTCTTCGTGAAGGAAAAGAACAATTTTAGAGCAATAAAGTCTGTGTGCAGGCTCAATAGAAAAATCTAGGCATTTCAGCGAACTGACTCGAAACTGAACATGAGTCAGCAATGTAGTGCTGATAAAACAGTAAGCGGGATACAGGGAAATATAAGCAGGAGCCCAGCATAAAAATCGAAAGATCGTGTAGGTCACTCTATTCAGGCAAACTGTAAGGGTGAGAGAAACGTGTGATTGGTAGACTAGGAACCAAATGAATGGGGAATACTTAGTCGGTATAAATGACTAATTTTGGTCATATTAATGTCTGTTTCCTCCGCTAGACTGTAAGCTTGCTGTGGGCAGGGAACGCATCTGCTAATTCTGTTGTATTGTGCTTAGTATACTGCTCTGCACACAGGGAGTGCTCAATAAATACGACTGACTGCAGAAGGTGTGATCTAGCATAAGATAAGGATGACACGCAAATTCGCGAAGCGTTCCATATTTTTTAATATCGCCAAGATCCGCCCTTTCCTCTCCACCCAAAAGGCTATCTTACTGTTACAGGCTCTCATAATATCTCCGCTGGATTATTGTGTCAGCCTTCTCTCTGATCTCCCTTCCTCCTATCTCTCCCCGCTCCAGTCTATTCTTCACTCCGCTGCCCGGCTCATCATCCTGCAGAAACGCTCTGGGCATGTCAATCCCCTTCTTAAAAACCTCCAGTGGTTGCCTATCAACCTCCTCATGAAACAAAAACTTCTCACTCTAGGTTTCAAGGTGCTCCATCACCTTGCCCCCTCCTACCTCTACTTCCTTCTTTCTACTGCCCACCCCGCACGCTCCGCTCCTCTACCGCCCACCTCACCGTCCCCCATTCTCACCTATCCCGCCGTCGACCCCTGGGCCATGTCCTCCCGCGGTCCTGGAATGCCCTCCCTCCTCACCTCCACCAAACTAATTCTTCCCCTCTTCAAAACCC